>NC_142802.1:77099082-77299404 GCF_049724085.1 Artemia sp. Qi Xiang Cuo
ATACATCATGTTAGGAAACAGCTTGTTTCTGAAATTTAAAGAACTGATTTTCAAATCAAGAGAACAATTTCATCAGACAGAGTGAGGAGAGAGATATTACGTACCTCGTGGAAAAAAGCGTGCCTTGCCGTGTTTAACAAACAGCGTTGTTTCATGCTTAATAGTCTGTCTGGTTGGAGGGGAGGGGGGCTCCTTCCCCGTAGCATTTGAATTCACAAGTAAAACGTTTTTCTTTATTTTTTTTTTGGGGGGGGGGGGAAATAAAAGAATGAAAAGTGTACTCACATTGAAAATTGACAAATCCATTGTTTTTAAAAGTTAAAAATATATGGTGTACTACAAACAATGTCTTAAAACATAATGAAAATTGGGATACAGTGTACGGTCATTATATCGTGTTTTTTAAATGAGTACATTATAGCTTGGCAAGTTTTTTAAAAAAGCGACCAATCAAGTTATTATATTGGACTAACCACCAAGCTTTCTCTAATCGACTGACACAAAAAAATTGAATCTCATAATAGAATACCTGTCTGCCAACCCATGTAGGTTTCATTGTAATAGGCAAATGGCCCTGGTAACCCAATTACTTGAAAATATACACACATATCCATGCCTCAGGCTTGTGAAAGTGCATGTATATTTTTAATATATAGATGCCTTACTACTAATATCATTATATATCTAATATTCAATTTGATTTTGTTTATACTTTCCAAGACTGTTCAAAACTCATATAGTTTTGTCATTTTTTTTAACTCTGCCATTTTTTCTAACTAATCGTGTTGGTTTGTTATGAAAACATTCTATGGCTTCTAGGCATTTCTATTTGAGCGGAAAACTGCACCTCAAAGTTTGTGGAACATGCATTTTCTTGCATGAAACACCAAAATATAATAAAATGTCAAGTTTCGGAGTGTTCCACCACTCACAAGCAAGTGCCATTGGTATTTTTGAATCCGCATGGTCAATTTAGGGGGTGGAGGGTAGGCTAATTCTCGTAGCAGCCCCATTCCGTCGTGGTAGGATTCACACTTTCAACACCTGGCGTCCGGACTATCATATAATCTACCAAGCATACAACTACCCTAAATCAGTATCAATAAATAAATGAAACCCAAAACGAACAAAAATTAAAATAAATATTAGAGTCAAACTCAAAACGAGCATAATTTAATGTGAGCAGGGTTCAAAACCCCTATGCTTTCTAAAAGCCAGAATATAATTTGTACTTTACTGAAAAAAAATTCAAATGAGTACTGAAAAAAAAATTTGCATTTTCAATATAATATACATATGCTGATATTTATTCCCTAAAATCTTAATTAATGAAAAAATTGTTTTCAGTAAAGCGCCAATGACGCAGTAGGTCTTAGGCTTCTGCAGTGAGGCGATACCCAAACTCTTGTTTGTAGTTATTTTTATTCGATTCAAACTTGATTTGCATATTCAATTTAAGTTTCACTCGTTTTAAGATTTATTTATTCATTTACATTAATATATATTGTATGTTTGTTCGCATTGATTGTTTATTTAATTTCTGTTGGTTTTAAGTTTAATTTATACTTTAATAACAAATTTTTTTTTTTCGTTTTAAGCCTGATTTTCATATTCAATCTAAGCATTACTCACTTTAAGATCTATTTATTCATTTATATTATTACTTGTTGTATGTTTTTTGCTATGATTGTTTATTTAATTTCTGTTCGTTTTGGGTTTCATTTATTCTTTAATAGTAATTTCTGGTCGTTTTGATTTTTAATTTTAAAATGTATTTTTATATACAGATCTTAATTTTAAAATTGACTTGAATTTTATTTTAAAAAAATATTTTTATGGCAGTTTTTTTTAATTAATACTTAAAATGAACCAAAATTATCTTGTATTTGAAAGATTGTCCTTTCATGGTCCCCACCCCCGATCTTTATGCTAAACACGTCTATCATTTCCCAATAAAGCATAAGTTAACATTCATCGGAGAGAACAGGGTACGTAGGGGAGTCATGTATAGGATATTTCTGTCCGTCTCAAGTTCTGACGTCTCTGTTTTCTTTCTTTGAAGAAACTACTCTTTTTGTAATATATGTATAACGACGAATATATGTCTTCCAAGGAGGCGGAGAGGGGAGCAATTGGCTCTTGTCAAATTAGGAAGACATTAAAAAATGTATAAAAATTGGAAGAAATGGAAAGGAATAGGAAAGATCCTAGTAACACATTCCCTTCTGGGAAATTTCCTCGCGGTGGTCGTAATGCTCGTCTACCCGTTTTCTATTACTACAGAATTCAAACAATGGTCATGAAATTTAACCATGAAAAAATCCCAGTTCAAAAAGTCTTACCATCTGTAGACAGTTTCGGACAGCAGATTCCCAAAACACCGTCTGATAATGTGCAAGGTTCTAATACAATTTCTAGGCCAACCCCGAAGTCAGTTTGGCACTGTGCAAGAGCTGTACACAGTGCACCATTTCCTGAGCACAATGTGGATCCTGGCAAGTTAGTGTTCTCATCTTCCCCAAAGATAATTTCTTGAGGTAATATTGGTAACTGGAAAATGAAAACTATTTGTTATAGCCCAGAGAAGCAGAGAGTTTACTGTTAAGAAATATTGTGATTCAGAAACTTTTCCTTCTTTGTACTAGCTAAAACCTTCGTATAAAAGAACCAATCAAGTCTTGCGTTCTTTTTACTGGCAAAAAATTTGAAGTAGTACCTGGGATAAAGATAACAATGGCTTAAAAAAGGCGGGGTTATTTTGTTACCCTTTCTGAAATACACTTAGGGAAAAATAGGACTGGCTTATGAGAAACAAGTCAGAAAAAAAATGATATTAAAGCAATATTTAGTGCGTGGTCCAGTAATGAGGTGTGTATGGGCCAGTAGCCTCTCTTTCTTCATTTGGTTCAAGGATGTCACAAACCCTTAAATCTCGAAAATTGCTTTTTAATATTTTTCTTTAATTATATTATATATGAAATACAATGATAATTCTTTTGATAATAGAATTTTGGGCCGTCTCCCTAAGTTACTTTGACCCGTTCCTGATGCAAATTCTAGGGTTGAGGAGAGTTAGAATTAGAGAAGATAGAGGAGAATAGGTGCACGTTAAATAGAGAAAAATGATATTTAAGCTTTATCAAAAATTGAACTCTAACATTGTTGTTAATAGGATTAAAACAACCGGATTTTTAGCAGATCCAACAGAGTTGCAATGATACAAAAGCTGTTCCATTTTTTGTAAAAGTAAGTTCTTCTGATAATATTGTATTCAATTAATATATCATAATTGAATATATTATTCAATTACCTCTCTCATCTGCAGCACAAAAAATTAAAAGTAATTTTAAAAGAGTACAAATCCTGCAAAACAGAGGTGTCATTATAATACGTAAGTATAGGCCCGTTCTTTTGCACTAAGATCTTGCATCTAAGATCTCACATCTTTCTGCAAAGATTTCCGTTTTTTTAGCTCATCTTTGTTCTAAGATCTTACAGCTCACTGATGTTAGCAAAAAGTATGAAAGACGCCATCTTTCATACACGTAGCTTATTTCGGGAACGTAGGATTTCAGCAAGGGTGTATTCTACGTCGAGTGATTAGAATTAATGATGCTAAGAGGCGGGTCTTAGTGAGGTTTTTCGGTGATTAATAATCATCAATTACGTTCTAGACAAGGAATGTACTAGGGATTTAGAGCTTTAGGCATTTAATTAATCTTATTTAATGATTATCGTGAATTAATCGTAATTAATGATGATTATCACCGAAAAACGTCACTAAGCCCCGCCTCTTAGCATCAGTAATTATAATCACTCGACGTGGATTACACCCTTGCTGAAATCGGTTCCTCAAATCAGCTACGTGTACCTAGCCCTTTAGTGCAAAGATTTTACTTTTAAGCATTCTTTGTTAAAAGATGTAAGATCTTAGCACAGAGATGAGTAAAAGAACGGCCATTATGTTAATAGTCAGTGATCCAGGGACCGTTATCTTTCAAGGGGTGGCTCACATTCGCTGCAGTTGGTTCACAGTATATAAATTATAGGCAGTATGATCTTTCCCTATCTCACCCATAATAAAAACCCAGCACGAAGGGTGAGTAAATCAGAGAACTTAGAAACATAAGCGACATTAGATCTTTTCTTGGGAAGACCACTGAGACTCCCTTGGAGGAAAAACTTGGCTTCAACATTGGCACCCTAAATTTTAAAGAAATTAGCCTTAAATTAGTTTATTCCAATACATGTATGAAAATCGGTAATTAGTAGTGCAATGTTGTTATTAGATGTTTTAAGGAATTAAAAGTAGGTTTCGAACTCTCAAGTTGGTTTAAAAGTCATTTTGAGAAAGTTTCTTCCAAAATACATGTTCTAGGGTAATTGGACCGCTGATGGCCGATCAAATATGAGGAGCTGTTTTTACGCGCTAATGCAAGAATAAGTGGGAGGAGCTGTTTGTTCGCACCGAGAATGAAGAGCCAGAAATTATCTACGGTAAACTTACTGCTATATCTTTATACTGTGAGTTGGTTTGAGGGTGGATTCTAGGGTAATCGAGGGCGCTGATTACGAATATTGGGGTGCACAAGTTCACACGCGTGTAGAATATGGTCATTTTAGCCTATAAAGTCAAATTTGGCCTGTAATGACGTCATAAAGCTCTTGATTTTTAAAATAAACTGAAAAGTTTATAAACTTGACAGATTCCGAATTCCAAGAACAAGTACTTTCACCTCGTATTTTTAGTTATTCCCCACAACCTTTATTTTTTTTTGTTAACCCTTATTTAATTTCAAAAACAAGGTTTTTAGATATACTTTTTCTTAGTTTTTTTGGTTTTTCTGAAATTGTTGCCTACATAAGTATATCTTTTTATGCTTTATTGGAATTTTCCTCGTTATTAAGAGTCAAATCATGTAAAAAAAATCTCTTTTTAAAAAATCTTAATTCTTGAGCAACTATTTATTTTTTCTGAATAACGTCATAGCTTTCAGAAATTAGCCTACGATGACCAAGTTTTTGTAATTCTTTTTTTAGCTGTTTAAAAAAAATGAAAACGAATCAAACTGCATATCATTCCCAAAAAAAAAAAAAAAAATTTCTGAATAGTGGCGTTTTACTCAAAATGTTTTAAATGCAACCTATAATTTTTATCTCACCAAACGATAGATCGCTCTTTTTTTAATCAAATCTTGTGTTTACATTCTATGCATATGCAACTAATATTTTTAACCAGAAAAAAAAATAAAAACAGATACCTCGTTCTGCGATCATGCGATGCATGCGATGCATGCGCGAATTTGGTATATTTTTTATGCTTTATTTGAATTCTGCTCGTCATTACGAGTCAAACCATGTGCCTCTTTTCCTAAAAAACTTAATTCTTGAGCAACTATTTATTTTTTCGGTAGTAGTAGATACAATCTGGCTTACGTAGACTCATACACGAGTCTCAAGGCAGCGAAGCCGTGTGAACCTGTGGTGCAAAGGTGACTAAGGCTGATTTAAGATACTATTTACTTTAAATCCCAGCATAGCAGGGGCCAATGATCCAATCGGTTAGATTGGGTCAACGGCCACTGATGTAGTAGACGGTAACTGTCATAATCAGCTGAGAGTAAGGTTTAGACGACTGCATTAGCAGTTTAATATCAAAACAAATAAAAAATCAAATATTTACAACTGAACATGAAACGGTGGCTCAAATCTCTTTTTCTTCTTCGTCTTCGTCTTCGGACTCGTTCTGATTCACATTGGAAAGTAAGCATTTTTGGGGCTCAGCTCCATACTTGTATATCCTGTAAGAGAAACCTATTTTGGAGCATTTGCAGTGGAGCCACACCTCATCTTGTCACAGTTGCAAAAAGAAAGTGATGCTAGCCCATGCGGTATCGCAGAAACTAGGTCTGGCTTCAGTTCATGATCTGAGGTAAATCAATACAGGGCTTGTGGCTTTGGATCCAAATCAGTGACTGGAACATGCATCTTTTCAAATGAACCAGAAACGAGATATCAGTTGGTGGTAAACGCCCCAAATCCTCCAATCTTAGGTACAAATGTGCTCGAAGATCATTCAGACAATTGAAATTAGTCGCACTTCTGCCATACACTGTAACCACAAGCTGCTTACAGACGTTGATTAAACCATCACTTTCCACAGATGATGGCTTCTCTGCAAGGGCTCGAACTTCATCACCCAAAGACCCCAACAAAGTTTCTGAAGACTTCGCAGCTCGAAAAAAGCGGACCTTTCCAATTCCATACAGAAAGCTTGTGGTTTCACATCCACTCAAGCTGTGGATTAGTGGCCAGGCGTTGCAAAATGTTACTCCTAGTTTGTGTGCTGCAGTATGAATAGGTATGCAGTAGTACGGAAACTTAGCCCAGAGCTGTTTGAGGCCGAGACTAGCAAGATACTAGAAGTAGTATGCAGCTAGTAAGACGATATCAGCATCGTTGGCTTGTATTATCACAATTACGCTCTTTCGTCTTGCGGCAAGTGCTGTGTGATATAACACCCTAATGTCTGCTTCCTCATGGCAAGACGAGAGATCGTCATCAACAGATCTTCCATGGGACGTAACGGTAAAAGCTCTGTCGACTCTCGAAACCTCCAGCAAGATGAACCATCAGACGGGTCGAAATTTTGTATTCCCAGACCTCGAAAAGAACTTTCAAGAATTGACCTTTGGCTGAGCGACTGCTGAGAATCCAGTCCCAGAGTGTTGCAGCTTTGCTGGAGAAAGTGAACGGGCTGGAAATATTTCTTCTAGGATCTCCTCTTCTTTCTCGACAGCCAGATCCTTCTTTGAGGGTGAACGAGTAGTCATCACGGTTTCTATCGTCACTATGACCGTCATACATGTCACCAACCGAATGGATGGACTGACAAGCTTCGGGTAAGTTCCTAAGAATCCTATCGTAAACTCTTATTCCAAAATCTGCTAGCGTCTCATTTTGTTCTGGTTGATAACACCTTATGACACTTATGACATCAACTATATAGTCAGATCGAGGAGAGTCTTCAAAAAGCATATGTGGGATCATTTTTGGCCATGACTGTAAGCCATACTGTTGCAGAATGTAGTTCAACGCTGTTGATTTTGTTCCAGTACGTAGCTGAGGCTCCCTACGACTTGATGATAATGCTGCAAGTGAGGCCTTATATGGCTGTAGCTCGTATTTCAGCAGCTCACAGAGGGACGAAGTTTGTGTTGAATTTGCTAGACGCACAGCTGGCTTAAGCAGCTCAGTTTCCCCAAAATATTTTTTGTGGCTCTTTCTTTTTTCCTTTTATGGCAACAGAGGCGAAAGTTTGTACTATGCCAACTTTTACTTTCGTGTACGTCCCTTCGAGATACGAGCTCATGGCTTCGAAGCCAATTTCTCGGAGGTTCAGCAGACTATTTTCTACGGCTTCTGGAGCTCTATCCCCTGTCATAAAGTTGTGCAGCTCTGTTCTCGTCGTCTTGAATGGGCTTCCAAACAACTCTACCAAGCCATAACCTGATTTCTCCCTTTTATTGTCAAATTCGTAAACACAGTGGTTCTTCATGATGCTTCATTGCCTCTTCATCCATATTCAAGTTTGCTTTCAGAGTTCTGATGACTGCTACAAGAAAGGGGAGAATAGCCAGCCATCGATCCCTGGCATTTTCATACGTTGTCGCACCAACGATATCATAAACTCCTCGATGACCTTTGATGTCCATATTCACAGTCGACTTTAAGGCCAGATGGCATGCAATGCTGCAAAACGGCTCGGTTGTTTTCCTAACAACAAAATTGCCACTTAAAAACTCTGAGTGAACTTCTGGCACTTTTCCGGCAGGCGTAGCATTTCTTCTAGGTAGTTAAGCGCAGCTGCGGCGTATTTATGGTTTCCAGATGCGAACAAAATCGGATCCATTGCTTTTGTGGCGTTTAAGTGTGATCCCCACTACGCAGCTCTTTCAGCATAAAGATAGTCGTTTCCGGTACGGATAAGATTTAAATAGTTGATCCAGAGGCTATGATTCCTTGTGGAAGATCTGGACTCGTTGTACTTCGAAAATAGTGGAGCAATACTGTCCAACGCATCTCCTATCTGTTTACATGCTTCAGAACTAGTTTCGCTTTTGAAGCGTTTAATTGTATCACTCAAAATTCTAAGTTACTCGACTGTAGAAGGCATTAAAACGAAGCAGGATGTTTCAAGCCAATTCTCAAATGCCTCCCATCAGAGTGCGTTCATTCATTTGTAGACATGGAAGTGAGCATGGAGTGCCTGGTAAATGTTCTTTGCTGATGAGACCTTATTCGTAGTACCTTCCGTGAGAATCTCTGCCGCAACAATAACTTCTTTTAGTCCTGCTCCATCCATGAGAGATCCAACCGCTTTCAAATAGTTCATGAGCTTGTGAAAACCGCCCAATAAAAGAATTAGGTCAGAGAATTTTTCGGGCTGGGACTTTCGAAGGGGGCTTTCCAACTGGGAGTTGGTTCTTCCAATTCCACTTTAAGAATTTTCAAAGGACACAAAGCGTCCAGCAGAGGTCCAGTTTTGGCACCGAGATTGGCATCGGAGTCTCGTAACTATTTTCAAACAAAGAAAGTAAGGAAGCAGAGTCATAAGGTCCCGTTTTCCTGGGGATTCTAACTTTCCAGGTATGTTCACTAGCTTGAGAGCCAAGGGCGTTGTCAGTTACCATCTTCCGGGTTCTTTTCCGGGGAATCCCCCCGAAACTTCCGCTCGACAAACCAGTCACATCAACAGTTCTTCCAAAGTCTGCAGGAAGAAAGACGTTGCCGAGCAGCCTGTAGAAAATAAATCATCGTTAAAAGTCAGAACTCATCTCAAAAAGTTGCAATAAAAGTAAAACTCCGAGAATCTGGATTAATTTGGACATGGAATGTACATCAGTCCCAAGTTGTGGAAACCTCGGTCGAACGGAAACGGAACAAACTGAATGTCAGAAGAGAACCCAACAATTGTAACACAAGAATGAAAACCCGACAATGAAAATACAACAATAAAACAACATTACTAGGCTAAAAAACATGGTGTACCTCATGCAAGACAACTGACACCCACTAAAATCGTTATTACCGGAACCCTTACCTTTAGCTAGATCAGATAGATATCCTAGATCCTTTCCTTTTATGTTGTAACTTTCTCTATCTTATGCAACTAAAACCCGATATGTAAGATGCTCAGGTTTTTTTTATTGCTATGGAAATCAAATTCGCACATGCGATCGCAGAACGAGGCATATGTTGTTTTTTTTCCTGGTTAAAAATATTAGATGTGTAAAATGTAAATACAGGATTGGATTCAAAAAAGAGGGATATATCGTTTGGTGAGATAAAAATTATAGGTTGTCTTGAAAATATTTCTAGTAAAACGCCACTGTTTAGAAAATTTTCGTTTTTTGCGGGGGGGGGGGATTTTCTTGTTCAAACGGTTATAAATTCTTGCAGATTCAAGTATCGACTTTGCTTTTATTAACAGCGTGTAAAAGACATTCTGAAGGTTTGAATGATGTGCAGTTTGATTCGTTTTCATTTTTTTTAACAGCTAAAATAAATAAAAAAAAACTTGGTCATTGTAGGCTAATTTCTGAAAGCTATGACGTTATTTAGAAAAAATAAATAGTTGCCCAAGAATTAAGATTTTCTGGAAAAGAGGCACATGGTTTGACTCGTAATTACAAGCGGAATTCAAATATAGCATAAAAAAATATACTTATTCAGGCAAAATTTCAAAAAAAACCGAAAAAACTAAGAAAAATTATATTAAAAAACCTTGTTTTCAAAATTAAATAGGAGCTAACTAAAAAAATAAAGGTTGTGGGGAAAAACTAAAAATACCATGGGGAAGTACTTGTTCTTAGGATTCAGAATGTCAAGTTTATGAAGTTGTCAGTATATTTTACCATGTAAAAAAATCAAGAGCGGTATGACGTCGTTATCGGCCAAATTTTACTTTATAGGCTAAAATGACCATGTACTACATGCGTGCAAACTTGTGCACCCCGATATTCGTTGTAATATTCGTATCCACCCTCGAACCAACTTCTGCATGTGAGCCACTTCTTCCCTTTTTTTAACGATAGCGAACCTTGGATCACTGACTATAAAGAAGTGATGGATACGTGTGTTTTTTCTAGGTATTCGGATTTTCTCGTTGGTGAAGTACCTGATTAACAAGCAGCGGATTTCGTTTTCCATTTTGCAAATAATCTTGTCCAAAGTATTTTTTAGTTTTTACCGTACTAATAATAGGATTATGAGATTATGGATAATAATCCATAAAGGATTATGAGACTAGATTTAGTGATAATTAGGCGATTGATCATAGGAGCAGCTCACGGCTCGGATTTACATCACACTTTCTTGGAACTTCAGTGCAGAATTTGTTATCGATGAGTATCAAAGCACCTAAACATCTTTTAGTTTTTAAGCGAAAATTAAAAGTATTTTTGTTGATTAGAAGCGGGATTTTGATTGTTGATTTGAATTTTTAATGATTTAGGGTGTAAGAAGGAAGAGTGGTAGGGTGGTGGGATGGCACGAAGGAAGGGAGGTAAGGGGTTAGGAGGTTTGTTGTATGGGTGTGTTATAGAAAGGATTGAGGTATTACGGTTTGTTGTTTGGCTCTTTTGTTCCTTTTTTTTCTTTATTAGTTGTTATTGTATTAGAGTTGATGAACCTGGCTAGTATTTGCATTCTAGCTTGTATTTTGTAAAAAAAAAAAAAGAAAAAAAAAAAAATATGTTTGTGAATATAGAAACCTAAACCCAAATCGAAACTCCTTGTAATGCGTAAGCATAGGAATTCCAGAAACAACACTTTCCCAAAATTACCCACGGATGTGACAAAAAAAAATGACTTTCATCTCTTAATATATTAAATTTTTACTCAACAAACTGAAATAAGTTTATTTTTTTCTACCAAATACGAAAGAATAAAAAAAGCAATACCAATACATTCCTTTTCCTTTACTATTCATAAAGCATCAAGAAAAAAAAAACAATTCAACAACTTAAATCACTTCTGTTGTTTGCAATTTCTTGGCATTTGATAAAGCATTGGACAAAAATTAGGATGATAAGCTTTCAAACAGTTCGTGGTAACGAACTGTAAGTAAGGAGCGACCCGGCTCAATGGTAACCGAAACTGTAGAAAACGGAATTTTGATACCAATAGATGCATCAAAAGAATCAGATTTAATGCTGATTTCAAATATATAAGTTTCATCAAGTTTAGTCCTACCTATCAAAAGTTACGCACCTGAGAAAATTTGACTGATTTTCGTAAAAAGGGGGAAAGACCCCCAAAAAGTTTTAGAACCTTAATGAAAATCACACCATCATATTCAGTGTATCAGAGAACCCTACTGCGGAGGTTTCAAGCTACTATCTACAAAAATGTGGAATTTTGCATTTTTTACCAGAAGAAAGATCATGGATGCGGGTATTTTTGTTTGTTTTTTTTTCCCAGGGGGGATCCTATCGACCCAGTGGTTTTAGAATATCGTGAGAGGGCTTATTCGAACGGAAATTAAAATTTCTAGTGCCTTTTTTAAGTGACAAAAAATGGAGTGCAACTGGGCCCCCTCCCAAACACATTTTGTTCCAAAGTCGCCTAATAAAAATTTCTAGATGGCTATTTTGTTCAGCATGAATGGAAATATTATAACTATGTCTTTTACGATGACCTAATCCACAGAAGTTCCTGGGGGGAGGGCTGAAAGTTATGAACTTTGCACAATGTTAACATATAGTAGTGGTTATTGGGAAGTATACAGACGTTTTCAGGGGAGATTTTTTTCTGGTAGTGGGAGGGGAGGAGTGGGTCGGGGGTTATGGGGGAGGATAATGCCATGGAGAAAGTTTTCATGGGAGGAGAGACATTGCTATGAAGGGGGCGCCGGATTTCACAGCATTATTTAAATAAAGATCAGAAATAATATATAAAAAAACAAGTTTTTTAACTGAAAGTAAGGAGCAACATCAAAACTTGAAACGACAATAAAAAATTACGTATATGATTGGGTTCATCCCATTGTCAATACCTCGCTCTTTAAGCCAAAGATTATTTAGTACTTTCATAAGAGCTATTTATTCTAATTAACGGCATTTGTGATTAAGGGGTCATTTTTAAAGAATTGGAGCAAAATTCGAACTTTAGCTTAAAGAGCAAGGTATTGACTAGGGGGCGAACTCTCTAATATACGTATTAAAAATATAAGAATATAGAGGTTCGTTACGTAAGTTAATTCGTAAGTTACGTATATTTATTACTAATAAAAACGTTCGTAAATAAAATTAAACAGGTTTCAAGAAAGCCATTTAACCAAATAAAATTAAAATTAATATTCTTTTGTTTTAATTATTCACGTACGGTGAGCCAAAATCAAAACCTGTATTAATTAAAAACGTTCAAAAATTAAATAAAAAAACAAGTTTTTTTAACTGAAAGTAAGGAGCGACTTTAAAACTTAAAACAAACAGAAATTATTCCCTATATGAAAGGGGCTGTCCCCTCCTCAACGCCGCGCTCGTTACGCTCAAGGTTGACTTTGTCACAACTCTATTTTTTTTAAACAATGTAAAACTTTAGCGTAAAGGGCGAGGCGTTGAGGAGGGGACAGCCCCTTTCATATTCGGAATAATTTCTGTTCGTTTTAAGTTTTAACGTCGTTCCTTAATTTCAGTTAAAAAAAAACTTGTTTTTTTATTTAAGAACTACAAAACTGGTCATTGACACACCCTGCTAATTCGAGGGAGATCAAGATTTTTCCTTTGGTAATCACTTGTTTATCCAGTTCTGTCCGTGTAACAAAGGGTTCTAAACAGATGACGATTAAGCATGTGGTACGTAGCCAAATGTTTTTCCGAGGAAAAAGAGGGCTAAAAAGACACAAAAAAGGCGGATCATATTGGAATACATATGACATTATAGACTAATAGTAAAATCCATGTAATCTCGGGTAGGAAATGAACACAGTCCCGCTACGCTACGCTCTTCCCAATTAAATACAAGAAAATGATTTGGGCCACATTTACTTTAACCACACAGGTCAGAGTGATTCACATTAAGCATCTTAAATAATTTAAACCAGGATATCTTGAACAAATGTGGTGAATTTATTCAGATTTGTGATTTCAATCTTTGGTAACTTGAATCAGAATCACAAATGTTTATATCTTCTCAAGCACCACTTAGTCCTTTCAAAAATACATCCTTCTACATGGGACAACTTGGTTTCCTTACAAATCCATTTTTTCAAATATACTCCCCCCTGGGTTGTGAGGGATGCTGGCAGCGATTTCAAGATTGTTGCTCAGATACAAATAAGCCTTAGTCCAAAGCATGTACAAACCTACCCCCATCAGTCCCCAATATTTTTGTAAAATTCATCCCTGAATTCTCAAAAGAATGAAATTTTCTTTTCCCGTTGAATCATTCAGAAAATTTTACCCGTCATTTAAAGTAGCAATTGATATTGGAAAGTTATCACAGCTTTAAGTCTTCATGCCATCACACTGGCAAACAAACTTCTTCCGCCCTGACATGCATTGGCCGGCCCCCAAAGAACCAAGTTCAATCAAGGGGATCGGAATTCCACTTTGCAAAGGGCTATTCAGCAAACCTATTCTAAGGAGAGCAGTAATCTTCTTATACCTATACTGAGTGGGCTTGAGGCGCTTCGTATGTAATGGGTAGCTTTTGGCACCTCGTACCTAAGCCATTTTTCTAAAATTATCCTTGAAAACTACAGGCGGACCTTTTTTTTTGCAACACAATGTGGGTTGTAGGTACATCAAGGGCCTGATTAGGTTCTAGCCCTTTACATAGTTTGGTCATTAGATCGTAAGCATCTCTTTGAACCTTGATGAAACTGAAGGAGTGATGAAAATAGAACAAAACACTCGGTATATTTTTTTTTATTAAGGAATAGAACATTTAGCGTATTATCCTCTTTTCTCTTTAGTGCCAAAGATTTCGCACCATGCTTAACTATGCATAATAGCATCTTTTCGTATACTTAAAACCTCTTTGTCTTAAACACTCTAAATAATTTAGTAATCCTTTTGCTCTGTTATTAAATAAAAAAAAACAAGATTTTGTTTTAACTGCAAGTAAGGAGCGATATTAAAACTTAAAACGAACAGAAATTATTCCGTATATGAAAGGGGCTGTCCCCTCCTCACCGCCTCGCTCTTTACACTAAAGTTTTTTTTTGAAATAAAGTTGCGAGACAGAGTCACACTTTAGCGTAAAGAGCGAGGCGTTGAGGAAGGGACAGCCCCTTTCATATACGGAATAATTTCTGTTCGTTTTAAGTTTTAATGTCGCTCTTTACTTTCAATTTACAAAAACTTTTTTTTATTTAATTTCTGAACATTTTTGAATTAATGCAGCTTTTATTTTGGCTCACCATAGATGAATAATTAAAACAAAATTTGCTCATTAATTTTACTTTTTTTTGGCTAAATGGCTTTCTCGAAATTTTACTCTGACGTAACTTACGAATTAACTTACGTAACGAACTTCTATATTCGTATATTTTTATTATGTAGATTAGGGAGTTCTCCCCCTAGTCAGTAGGCCTTCCTCGCTCTTTACGCTAAAGTTCAAATTTTGTAGCAATCCTTTAAGAATCACCCCTTAATCACAAAGGCCGTTAATTAGAATAAATAGTTAGGATGAAAGTACAGAAAAAACTCTAGTGTAAAGAGCGAGGTAATGACTAGAGGGCGAACCCAATCATATACGTAATAATTTCTGTTCGTTTTAAGTTTTGATGTTGCTCCTTACTTTCAGTTGAATTTTTTTTTTTAATTTAATTTCTGATCTTTTTTTCAAAAATGCTGGGAAATCCGGTGCCCCCTTCACAGCAATGTCCCTTCCCCCATGAAAACTTCCTCTATGGAAAGGTCCTCCCACTTAACCCCAGACCCACCCCCACCCCTCAACTACCAGAGAAAATGTCCCCTGAAAACTTCTGTATGCCTCCCAATAAACAATACTAGATGTAAACCTAGGGCAAAGTTCATAACTTGCAGACCTTCCCCCGGGGACTGTGGGGGATTAAGTCATTTTTAAAGACATAGTTATTGTATTTTTCGGCCATGCTGAACAAAGTAGCTATCTCAAAATTTTGATCAGGTTACTTTGGGGAAAAAAAGGGCGTGGGAGGGGGCCTAGTTGCCCTCTATTTTTTGTTAACTTAAAAAAGGCAATAGCACGTTTAATTTCCGTCCGAATGAGCCCTCCTGCGATATTCTAGGACCACTGGGTCGATACGATCACCTCTGGGAAAAAAAAAAAAAAACAAACAAGCAAATAAATAAACATGCATCCGTTATTTTTCTTCTGGCCAAAAATACAAAATTCCTCATTTTTTCAGATAGGAGCTTGAAACTTCTAATGTATGGTTTTCTGATACGCTGAATCCGATGGTGTGATTTTCATTAAAGTGTTATGACTTTTAGGGGTTGTTTCCCCCTTTTTTCGAAAATAAGGCAAATCTTCTCAGGTGCATAACTCTATAGGTAAGACTACACTTGATGAAAGTTATATATTTCAAATCAGAATAAAAATATGATTCTCTTGATGTATCTATTGGTATAAAAATTCCGTTTTTCAGTTTCGGTTACTATTGAGCCTGGTCGCTCCTTACTTACAGTTCGTTGCCATGAACTGTTTGATAAGCAGCATTCACATGCGAATCTAGCTAAAAATCCAAGTTGAAAAACTTAGAACTATTTACTACTGCCACATTTTAACCTACTTTCGGTATGCCTTTCTGAAATTAGTAGAGTTCTAGAACTGCCTTCACATCTGGATCTATCCCCACACATTGTGCAATATATATCACTATAAATTTTCGTATTTCTCTGTATCTTGACGTAGATTCACACAGAATGATTCTATGTACAGAGTAATACCAAAAACACTACAGAAAATGAGGCAGTTTTTCCAAGGAGTTTGAAGACTCGGGTAAAAGAGAGAAAGATCTAGAGTTGGGGTGGAAATAAAAATATAGCGACTACATTATTGTCATCAGAAGTGTTATAATACAGAGTTTAGGCAAGGAACATTTTCTTAGTTAAAATTACTAGTTGAATATATCAGAATTAGGATTTAGGAGTGGGTCAAATGCCTGCTGCATAGCCATAGCATGAAGTAATTCTAATTTTCAAATAAGAGTGTTAACTTGTCTGCTATGTAGTAGCTTGGGGGTGGGTTAATTCCCTTTACTTTTTTTTATATGTAGAAAAAATTTGTGTGTAGGCTACATATATAAGATATTTAAAACCGATTGCGGTCGTAATGATAGGTTTCAGAATTAGTTTTGGCCAGTTTCTTCACGAGCAGGAAAGAAATTACAATTGGGGAGTCAATTAACCCCCTAACCGCGATTAATACAAAAATCGTGTTGTGCAAACCTTTTAAAATTTTGTGGTTCACCCTATTACCACGTAAACCTTTTTTTCATTTTTTATAATACCTAAAAAAAATTGGGAAATGTTTAAAACTTGGAAACCTAATTCTGCTTATATTAAATACAGAAAAAAACCTGAAATTTGCAGCTTTCTTTTTATTTTTTTCCGATGTCTTCTCATTACAATTCATATTTCAAATATAAATTATGCAAAAGTTTTCTAGTGGCTTTTAAAATGAATAAGATATGCCACGGTTAGAGGATTAAATGAATAGTGGAGGTACAGTTTTTTTTTAAATCCACACTATTTTGGCTTTAATTGAAGTTAACTGAATCTCTTCCAAACGAAAGTATGCCTACACCTGGACAGAATATAGTAATTAAAATAAATAATAAACTTACGCTGAAACATAATAAGAACCCAATTTGCAGAATCATGGTAAAAGGTTTATGCTTTACTAATAAAATCTTATCACTAATTTTTTAAAGGAGTGGGATTTGAACTCTTAATCACGAAAACTAGTGGTTTTCTAGCGTGCTCAACCGAGCGAGACAATGGTTTATTCCCGGTAGTTACTCTTGTAACCAGTTTGCTTCACGATTAGATCATAATTCAAAGAATTTTCGAATGTAGAAGATTGATCTCCATGTTTTAGTTCATTGTTCCATTTATTAGACATCTATACAAAAAAGTAGCCAAACAGCTCTAACCAACAAAACCATACACGTCAGTCACGAAAAAAGTTTTGATATTCAGAGCTTTATTTAAAAGCAAAATATTTTTTAAATCGCGTAATTTCTTAAAAGGAGCTGTCCATTTTAGGTTCTCCGAGTTAGATATATAATCAGGGTCACATCAAAGATTTTTTTTTCATCGTAAGGAGGGGGGGGGGGGCTCCAATTAAGAAAATAAGGTGAGACCTATAATTTGAGCATAAATTATGCATTTTAAAGTACAGTATCACATTAATATGTTGATGAAAAAATCGTTATCAAAGCCATCAATAGGCTTTTTATTTTGCAAAATCTCTCACTAAAAGCTATTTGTATCGAATAATCTTAATTTTTAGAGCAGACAATTTAGGTTAGACACTGGAATTTACTTTTGCATTCTGTGAATTATGAAAAAAATTATTTTTACATACGAAAATTATTGGTTTTCCTTTTGGTCCAAAAAATCAATATCCAGAAATGTGTCACAAAAATCTATAATATTAATCTTATTTCAGTTATGGCCTACATCAAATCCCATCATCACTCAGTATTATACTTTTTTTCTTTTTTTGTCATTAGCTGAAACGAATATTTATTTCTACCTAATATAATTTATTTTATTATATTTTACATTTTATTTAATAAACCGCTAATAAATACTGTCTGACGAAAAAGCTCGTGATACACAACGCCCTACTATTGTCATTCACAGAGCTGTAATTATACAAGTTATTAACCACCAGATGGTTAGTTATGTTTGATTTCAATGTTTAACTGCACTTGCCTTCGATTATATTACTACTACTGAATAAGTGTGCTGTAATCAGTGTACAGTTGAATCAGGTCGGTTTTTAAATAAACTATCAGTACTTTGTGTGCTACAGAGCACATGGTCTCCAATTTTCCCCTCATTTTTACAAGATATGAGTTTAGAGCGTTGAAATTTCAGTTGAATTGACCAGCTCCTTTCAGCTGGCTGTCCTATTCGCCTACTGAGGACACCTTTTTTTTTCTTACAGATTTTGTGTTCTTTTTTTCATCGGAAACATCTCAAATGTTGCTGTCGCTGTCGAAAGTTGTAAAAGTAACCAGAAAACACAGGGTAACAAAATTGATTCACGAAACCGAAATCTGATTGGACTCTGCAAAACATGATGGATCGGCTGCCATGATTCAGTTATGCGTTTTCTTGAGCTGAGACAACCTGGATACCATGAACCAATCACAGTTTAAGATTTCTATGCCTGTGGTAAAAGAACGCTTCTTTCTAGCCCTTTCCTTGTGTAAGACTCTTAAGTTGGTCAACTTCCACCTGGCTATCACTTGCAGACATGTAAGAACTGTCCTTTCCAGAACAACAGAAATGCGAAAAAATGCTTCGACCGCTTTCTCTTCTATTTTAAACGAAGCTCAGCGGTTTGCCATTGCTTTAGGACTTGGGATCACCCCTCAAAGGACAAGAGGTGGAAGGAGTGGGCACCCGAACGATCCTGATCTGCTTGCTTACTACAGAACCTCTGTCATCCCTTTTCCGGACAACTTCATATCACAGCTGAAAAATACCTCTTAAAGATACAAAAATATGCCTAGTCGACGCGACGCGCCCTCGTCCGGAAACGGTGGACTTACACCGTATTGAGCAAGGAGGTTTGGATTAACGTTTTTCGGGAAGGTTAGGCATATTTCATTGGAAAATATTCTTTTGACAGCCCTCTCGCCACCCGAAAAAATCCAAGATACTCTTGTGTAGAGAACTACGTGTATATATTCTTAAGGATGGCACCAACGTCAGGGGTTATGAAAGTAATGGCATCATTCAGAGAAATTTCGGGGGGGGGGGAAAAAATGTGCAATCTAAATTCTAAAGGAGGGTTAATTTTTTGTTACTCAATGAACCTGCGTTTTATATTAAAATACCTCCCAAAAAAGTATTATTCAAAATCTAGGGGGAACATGACCTCCACCCCATCGAAGTCACTGTTGAAAGCGTTAGATATGAGCTTCCGTCGCCAAGTCAACTGCCAAACTGTTATCCACTAAGTTGTGAACTTAAATTTGGTGTTATGTCATGGCTTTCCAATAATTGAAACATAGTTTTATGTTCCTCATCAGATGCAACATGCGAAGCTGTTAAGAAAGAAAACGGTATTTTCAAAAGTCTGTTAATTGACCGAAATCATAAATGACTAACCCGTTATTTTGAAAAAAAGGTGAATAAGTGCAGGCCTTAATATAAACAGTTCGTGGTAACGAGTTAATATATCTAAAAAATTAAATGTCTATTCCGGTCATAAATATGTAAAATACATTGAGTTTACAGTTACCCATTAGAAGCTACAAGACAGCGAAAATTTACCTGATTTTGAAAAAAGGGAGGAAACAGTCCCAAAATACGAGTGATCTTGATGAACATTATACTGTCAAATTCAGCATACCAGAGAACCCTGTTGTAAGGGCTTCAAGCTCCTATGAATGAAAATTTGGGATATTTTTTTTTCCAACAAGGAATATCAGAGACGCAAGTTTGTTTTATTCTTTTTTTTCAACAGCGGTCTTAGAAAATCAAGGGTGGGTTCCTTCGAAAAGAAACTAGATATATTTTTAGAGTTTCAGCAACTATTTGTGCAAGTCGTTACTTCCTTACAGTTCGTTACCACCAACTCGTAAATTATCTGTATGTTCTAGAAGTCGCCAGGTCTTTGAAAATAGTGACCAAGTGATGAAGAGATTCGTTTGATCATTGAAGTCTATTTCTCCCCTAGCACACAAACTATAAAATTTTACTCTTTGACTAATACTGGGTACTTATCTGTTATAGCGACAACACTCAAGAATTACGCTGTGTAAAACTTAAGAACAAATCGGTTTCATCTGTACGTATTAAGACACAATTAGCTTACGCTCAGTGGAAAACAAGTGGCGGTTGACAGAATACATTGAACTAATATAATTTGGGCTATATATTTGTACATTAGGGGGTATTGGGTAAAGTATTTGGACACCGTGAAGCTAGAAAACATTTCTTACTTCATTATATGCATAATAATTGTAGGTAACACATTTTGCATGGAAACCCGCTATACTTTATCCCACCCTTTTTTAATGTGGAAATATATAGGCCACATTTGTTTCTAAAGTAGAATATTTTCATCATGTTTGGGTATTTTTCAGTAGGATTAACCCAACTCCACTTCTTGAGTGGGGTTCCTATAACAGATAAGTACCCAATACTGTAAAAAATGGATATAATTAAATAAGGATTTGAATCTAGGAGAAAATATTGACAACATGAGAATGGTTCAATTTAGAACTGAATTAGTATTTTTTTTTTCTTTTTTTAGTACTACGATATTCCTTTTATTAATCTGCAGTTCCAAAAATAAAATACTCATTTTATCTTCACTTTGGCGCCTTGACTTGGTTACTCATAACTAGAGTTTAATTCCATAGTTTTTGTTAGGATCTGTGGTAGCACAGCTGAGCCATTCAGTGCTTGACAATACGGGGCTCAGTGTTCAATTCCAGCTACTGTAAAGTTCGGCAACATGCTTGTCAGCTCGACACCCTATGCGTCAGCAATGGCTCTGGAATATCCTTATCCTTTCCCTTTTATTAATCCCATTCTGATCCTTAATTTTTGGCACATATTATATGCAGTAAGAAGATGTAGCAGAAGTTTTTGAAAAATTTGCCAATATTGTCATATAAATCATAGTGGGTGTGACATAATGAATTTACCAATGTAAAGCTTCGTGAATATAATAAGTTTTACTAAAATAAAATTTAAACAAAAGCAATCATTTCCCTGAATGTGTTAGTACTTTTTAAGTATGTACAAGTTCGAAATCCAATTTTTTTACTAGCTTTAGCTCATTTGCTGGATCAGCATGTCGAAACATAAATAAACAAGTGAATTCAGACTAAATAAAAAGTATAAGGATCGTTAATAACACATCTAGATTATGGGGAAGGAGCACGGGTAAAAAGCCCTCTTTCCCCCTGTCACAGAGTCAAGCCATATTTACAAACTAATGGATTATGAAAATTTCCAACCTTTCTTGGCCAGCAAAAGGCTGCTCTAGCGGCATTGAAGACAGACTTTTAACTGTCCCAATTGTGCTTTCGACAATTTTTTTTTCCGAGGTAAAATTGTGATTTCAAGATTAATTATCCCCAGACAAATTTATTTTTCTGTTCTAGTGGTAACCTTCAAAACATCTTCATCAATATACTCAATAAGACCCAATTCTAAGAAACGCATCTTGGCCATCTCGACCGTTCTCGGATTGTAGCCTAGAATAGATGTTAATAGTAGAATAGCCAAGGCCCATGGTGTTTTTAAAGTTGGAGTATTTTCGGAAGAATAGCAAGATAAGTCTGCGAACCAAGATTAACCTATAGCCCTAGGGCTGGAATTATATCCCTAGAATAGAACCGGATAGAGCCTCATTTTTGAATATCTTACTGTTGGAAATATGAGTAGTATAGCCTCTCTACTTTTAACGAGAGCCCTATCCATAGTTTTAAAAGTAGCCCTGAATTTCAAAGATATCCATGTCCCGCAATACAAGCGGTGCCCGTCATTCCACGACAGCCAGCAGGTGTTATAAGAGAAAGACCGTCCCAATAATTGTATGCAGTTTAATCGGGCCCATATGGTCTTATCGTAATTCTGCTTGATACGGAAAATTCTTGGAATTGTATTCTTTCGGTAACATATCCATGAATACAAGCGGGCCCATAGTGTTATCTCAGCCAAATATTTTGACATAAAAGAAAGACCGTCCAGGTTATTTTCATTAGAAGAAGTGAGCTCTATCTATCAAAGAAAATTCTTGGGAATACATGATAGATATTCTTTCTAAGACATTGCGACGAATACAAAAGACCATTAGATGAATTTTATAGCTTCTAAGCAGTTTTCCATTGATTTTATGAAATTTATGTCTAGTGTATGAATCGAACGTGAGACCCATGATTTCCTATGGTGAAAGAACGAGATGATACTCGACTGAGCCAACAAGTCATTGATGAAATTATGATTTTAGAAGTACATTCTAAGACATTAAATATATTGTTCCTGGGGACGCTGACCAACTGGTGTTGCACGTCACAATATCGTAACAAGTTATTAGCGCTATCGATTTCTCAATTGGAGTTTTGGTAAGTGATATCAGTGACCTGTTTCCAGGCACCATTTTTGGCATCATTCCGAGAATATACATACCACGGGGATTTGAGATGCATACTGGACAGATATATTCTATTGATGGTTAATGAAACATGTTTCGATCTCCAACATTGTAATGACTGCAACCAGGCAGGTATCTTTTATGTAATGCAATGGTAATGTAAGACTTCGCAAGATTTTTTTTTGCTTTATTCATTTTAAATTGAATTTGACACTGCTGATTACAAACAAACTAAAAATAATACGTTCACCTTTAACAAATAAAAAAAATAATGACCAGCATACATATACCACTTTCATTTCTCATTCAGTCACCAATTAAAGGAAATAGAATTTATCTACTAACGAAGTTTGTTCTATGCAAGATTTTTACTATTAGTTTATGATACTCAGTAACCAATTAAATGACTTAGAAATTAGCAAGTAGCTGAATTTGTTCTATGCAAAAGTGATTTTTTATTAATTTTTTATACTCAGTCACCTATTAAAAGACTTGGAATTTACCAAGTAGCTGAGTTTGTTCTATGTAAAAGTGTTTTTTATTAAATTTTTATGCTAAGTCATCAATTAAAAGACTTGGAAATTACCAAGTAGCTGAATTTGTTCTATGCAAAATTGGTCTTCTGTTAATATTTGATACTTAGTCACCTATTAAAAGGCATGGTATTTACCAAGTACTTGAGTTTGTTCTATGTAAAAGTGCTTTTTATTAATTTTTTATGTTTAATTACTAAATAAAAACTTGGAAATTACCAAGTAGCTGAATTTGTTCTATGCAAAATTGCTTTTTATTAATATTTGATACTCAGTCACCAATTAAAAGGCATGGAATTTACCAAGCTGCTGAGTTTGTTCTATGCAAAAGTGCTTTATTAGAGATTTATGATGCTTAGTAACCTATTAAATGACTTGGAATTTACCAAGCAGCTGAGTTTGTTTTATGCAAAAGTGCTTTTTTTATTAATTTTTGATACTCAGTTACCAATTAAAAGACTTAGAATTTACCAAGTAGCTGAGATTGTTCTATACAAATATTTTTTTTATATTAATTTTTTATACTCAGTTACTATTTAAAAGATTTAGAATTTACCAAGTAGCTGAGTTTGTTCTATGAAAAAGCGATTTTTGTTAATATTTGATACTCAGTCATCTATTAAGTGGCTTAGAATTTACCAAGATATTGAGTTTGTTGTCGAAGAAAATGTTTTTTTATTAATTTTTTATACTCACTCATAAAAAGAAAGACTTGGAATCTACTAAGTCACTGAATTTGTTCTATGCAAAAGTGCTTTTTTATTAATTTTTATACTCAGTGACCAATTCAAAGATTTGGAATTTACCAAGTAGCTGAGTTTTTTCTATGCAAAAGTACTTTTTTTTTTATTAATTTTTTATGCTCAGTCACCAATCAAAATGACTTGGAATTTGCCATGTAGTTGATTGTGTTCTATGCAAAAGTGCCTTTTTATTAATTTTCGATACTCAGTCACCAATTAAAAAACTTGAAATTTTACCAAGTAGCTGAGTTTGTTCTATGCAAAATTGTGTTTTTGTTAACTTTTTATATTCAGTCCTCACTTAGAGGATTTGGAATCGACCAAGCAGCTGAGTTTGTTCAATACAAAAGTGTTTTTTCATTACTTTTTTATACTCAGTCACCAAATAAAAGATTTGGAATCCACACTCTCCTGACCACTATACTCAGTGATACTTAAGAGCCCCCCAAAAGACTTACAAGGTCCAAATGAACGAAAACCATTCATCGATAAGGTGTGCCCAAAGCCGAACGAGATAGCAGAGTTACGCCGCTCTAACAATGAGTGAAAACTTTTGGTTCGGTCCAAGAAAACCGCGGGCCAGCTAGTCGAAAATTTTAAGTGCACCTAACCATCGCTCAACATAATCCCTCAAGGAGCCTGCTTTTGTCGCAGCGATTAAGCGAGTGCCAGAAGATTTAGACGAAATGTCGCTGAATCAGCAAATCCCCAAGTGCACTAAAACAGTACAGTGTGGGAAGTCCCGGACATTTAAAGTTTACTTCCTGTTTCGAACCCATCTTGATACTTTTCTGTTTCACCTTCAATCAAACTCACTGTAGAGAAAACAAAATTTCCGTAAGCCTAAGGCGGTGTATTTAAGTAATTTCTTTATTGAAAACAGTTATAGATGCAAACAGGCTTTAATGCATAGGTTAGTTTAAATAAATTAGGAATCCTACAGCCTACAGAAAGCAGTTACAATGAAACTAAAAGCAGGTTGGACAAGAATTCATAGGCACTCTGTTATAATTCACTGGTTACCATATATCTAATACTTCGATTAATAGCAAACAGAAAAAAATTGATTCACACAAACTTTCAAGAAAGATGGGCTTTCTAACATAAAACAAAGGCAAAAGTTAATCTGGGTAGATTATAAGATATAAACTTGAGATTTAAAAACCAAAGTAAACAACAAATAAACTCGTTTTGCCACTATAAGACAGCAGCATAAGTCATTTTTTTCCACAATAAGACAGCAAAATAGGTCAACTTTTTACCGCGGATCGAAACTTCACCCATTTGAAAAACATACAAAATAAGATCCTATAAGTTATGTCGAAATGCATGTTTTCAAGTTGACATAAATGTCAAGTCACATATAGTTATTATATATATTTTTTTAATTGCAAACATCCAACCAAATGTGGCATTACGTCTATGTTTTTTTTATTGATTCATATAATTTGTTAAGATTTGTTTTATATAATTTTCAAAATAAGAACGAAAAAAAATTCACTGGCAGTTAAAAGACAAAAAAAACGAAACACATAATTTCACTTCTCAAAATCAACATTAACAAACATAAAAAGAAAAAAAAAACCTAGCTCCGTTAAATATCTACTTGAAAACTCAGACATTAGATGGCAAAATTTATGAAGCATCCTGTCACCCACACAAAGCTTAGAAAACATACAACTCTTACGATCTATTCTATTTTATATCGACTTCCTTCATCTTCAACAAACTAACAGTAACTTATCACATTTGAGTCACTATCGGCTGATAGTATTGTTGAAGTTATCAAATTTATTGAAGAAAAGAGACGCTTAAAACACTTCAGCCCTGAAAGGGGAGCCAGGAACGTGGTCTTCTCCCCATTTGAGAACTATGATATATTCGCCTCTGTCCCGAGCAACATAATTAACGTTGTAGTTATTTCTTCCGATGTGTTTGATGAAAACTTCTTCGCAAGGACCTTTGGGACCATAGACACTACAGAATAGCATGTTGTTTCCTAGAATTTTATAGAAATTAAACACATAACTCTTGTGACAAGATATACATTTTATAAAATATTATCCTATTTAAGAGATAATTGTGCCTTTACAACTATGTGTAAAAAAAACCACTTGTCCATTTATATAGAGGACTAAATGTTCATTCCCAAGTCTTATCTTACTATTAAAATAGTCACGTAAATGCTTCTCACCTGAATATTTCAAGAAAAAAAATGCGTCATTTCAACTCCACAGTATGATAAAATTTTGGACAATCTGCAAACCAGTGAACACAACGGAAATTTTCAATTACCACTTGCCAAAGGAGATGACTAGAATTGACCTCTGGGAGAAAACTTATTATTTCTTATTTGCCATTCCGTTCCTCAAAGGTCGTCAAGGGACGTGTTTTCATCATTAGCCCCTGTGTACGCTATCTGCATCCATCAAAAATTCTCACCTGAATAGAGGAAGTCCGGAAGGCTATGAGTCGGAAGAGTACCTTCCACCTCTCAAAAGAGGGATCTCGAGAACCTAGCTACGAATTTAGCTTCCAAAAGCTATCTTTGCACTCGTGACTTGCTTGTTTACAGAAAATGGGAAAACTGTTAAGATAGATAAAGGTTAGTCTTGTCAAAACTTTTCTATTAGGCTTTGAGACGCTCGAATTCCAGCCGTTTATCATCGTCTGTAAACCTAACAAAAAGCATACTCGTTTGTTTATACATTCCTTACTTATTTATCTACAGATACCCAATTTGCAATTTGGATAAAAGACTTCATTATAACCGTGCATAAAAGTAAGAAATTCCAAATTCAGATTTAATAAAAAGTCTTTTTATAAAATTTTTCGATAGCTCGCTATGTTAAGTATCATACCCTGGAGAGGGTTTAACAGGACTGCAACTGCGAATTCAGCATTATTCCAACACTGGCATGTGAAGAAATCTCGATATTTCAAAATATGTTAATAATAATAGTGTATATGACTAGTGTTTTTTTTGTAGAATAAGGCTTGATAAATCTATTCTTACTAAGACCCCGATCTCCTGACTGAAATTTCAGTATTTTGTAACAAAATCACAAGAATTGACAACCCTGTTTTGTAGCTTTTATCCATGATTGTGGGTTATCCAAAATGGTGTAAATAGGTAGAGCTGATTGAAGGAAGTACACATAAAACAAGAAAATGGCGCAAAAATATAGAAAATATTTTTCCTATAAAATATTATTATCTCAGCTAGTACCAGGCGATCCTAGATACTACCCTCCTCAAACCCCTCAAACACGTTTCTAACTATGGTACTTGCCTGCAGTAGCGTATCCAGGGGGGGGGGGCAGGAGGCCCCCCCCCCAAATTTATTTTCTTATTTTTTTAAGTGCCAATATAGTAAGTTCCGAAATATTCACGCTTTTAAGTTATTTACAACACCTGTTCTTTTTTTATTTCTTGTTAAATGGCTATCCATTTCTCCAGCAAGCTTATATCATTATTTTATCATCAACTATGCAGTTGCCTCATGTAATCAAACAAGATTTCAAGGAATTTTTTTCCCTATTTAACCACTGAAGCTACAGGCACTAGCTTCTTTGCAATGAATGAAGTGCAATAAGGAATCAGACTAAGAGGCGATAGTTCATTCAAAGTTTCAAACGCTGCTATACTTCCAGTGTAAGCTAAGCATTGAAACGGAAATGTCACGTGGGAGGAAAGAAAGAAAATTACCTTAAATCGCATGTCCAGCGAGATAAGGTGGTGTTGAGCCTCATGTAGAAATCTTGCAGGTGGTGTTTCAAGGTTATGACTTGACATCCCAGTTCAGCCTCCATTCGGCGTTGGCCCAGTCTTGATCAACTCCTTTCTTGAAGGCATCTAGAGTTTTAGATTGGATGGTGGCTTCGGATAGGCTGTTCCAGAGTGGGGCGGAACGGACTGAGAAGAACTGTTGGCGCTCTTGCTTGATGCAACGGGGAGCCTGCAGCTTCTTGGTGTGTCCTCTTGTGGTAGTTGGGAAGGAAATGGAAAAGACATGACTTAATAGGTCATTTTCTAGCAACTTACGAGTCTTCTATTACGTCTTCTCTTTTCCTACGGTATACTAAGGTAGGGAATTTGAGTAAGGTGATACGTTCCTTATAAGATTTGTCTTGGAATGCAGAGATAAGCTTAGTGGCTCTTCTTTGGACACTCTCAAGTACTTTCACCTCCATCTTATAGTACAGAGAAGCTAGGGTCATGCCAGATTCCAGGTGAGGACGGACCATGGCTTTGTACAGTTTCGTAATCACTCCCGACTTCCTGGTGGTAAATGTTCGCCTTATGAGGTCAAGGGCTTGGTTTGCTTTTGCAACATGAGCTCGTGTGTGGCAGTGAAACTTCAGCTCATTGTCAACAATAACCCCTAAGTCCTTCTCCTCACTGACTGCCTCAATCTGGGCATCTCCTATGTGATATGCAAGTTTTTGAGTATTATGTCCAAGATGTAGAACTTTACACTTTAAGGTATTGAACTGTAGACACCAATCCGATGAATATCTAGAAAGTCTTTCCAGATCTTCTTGCATAGTTGACAGATTTAGGTTGTACTGGGCCATTCCTAGGAACTTGCAGTCATCAGAATATAGCATCAAAGGATTCTTCAGGTTCGTTGTACAGTTATTGATATACATGCTGACAAGCCTAATTAGTTCTAGTTAGTTCTTGTAGTCAGATACTAATATGAAACTTGTGCTCTACTTGAATAGGGGTTTCTCGGGTTTGATGGTTGTGGAAATCTCACCGGCTCTGCAGTAGCGGAACAAATCATCGGCCAATACATTGCATTCGGCTTAAAAATGGAGAAATTTGTGGGGGTTGGTTTTGATGGGGCCAGCAACATGTCAGGCTGCTATTCTGGTGCACAGGCAGAAATTAGGAAAAAATATCCGCATGTGATCTACACCCACTGTGTATCGCACAGACTAGATTTGGCTTTATGTAAAACTAGTAGGGTAGGACTTGTTAGGTCAACCTTTGCTACTATACAGCGGATTATATCATTTTTATCATCCTCATTAAAAAGAACAAATATGTTTGTAGAAGCGGTCGCTGTCATTTGTCCCGATAGTCCTGTGAGGAAGCTTGTGAAGTAGTGCGAAACGAGATGGGTGGAGCATCATGATTGCATTTTAGTTTTTATGTCTTTGTATTGTGTGATTATTTCCGTACTTGAGGAAATAGTTGATAGCATATGGTGCGATACGGAAGTTATTTCAAAAGCGAATGCGTTGGTTTCAGCAGCAACCAAATTTAGTTTTATGTTCACGATGGCTATGCTAGAGTCTGTAAGTGCCATAATGCTCTCTGTCTCTAATCCTCTGCAAGCCAAAGATTTAGACTTAGTTGAGTGCTGTCGGCATATTAAGCTATGTTCTGATATTTTACTGCAGTCAAAATAAAATAATTTTGAAACAATTTTTCAGAAAGCCTACGAGCTTGCACAAGAGTTAAATGTGGCTCCGGCTGTTCCAAGGTCTATCCACCGAAAGTCCATCAACGATAATGAGTCCATCAAGGTTTTTTATCGCGAGTAATTGTTCGAACCTTACTTTGCTTCACTTATTGAAGAACTTGATCAAAGATTTTTGCGCCATCAGGAGGCATCTTTCAAAATCGGAAGGCTTTTGCCAGCTAACAGCGAGTCATTAAATATTAATTAATTTGTGAACGCTGTTACTGTTTACGAGGGATTACACGGGGGTAGAAGTGTACTCAAATGTGAGTTAGTACTTTGGATACAGAAGTGTCTTCGAATGTCTGAGAGACCATCAACTGTTGCTTTAACTCTTGCGTCATGCAATTCAAAATTTTGCCCATGCATTCAAAGGCTATTGACGATTTTTAAGACATTACCAGTGACTGCCGATTCTTCTAAGAGGAGCTTTAGCTGTCTTAAGCGATTAAAAACCTATCTGCAGAGCTCAACGGGCGAGGAGCGTCTGAGCGGACTAGCTCACATGATCCTGAACAACGATATCCAGGTCAAAGCTGACCAAGTTTTTGATAAATTTGCAGCCAAAAAAGACCGGCTGCTGTTACTGTGAGAGATTAGGTCGTCTTTCATTGCTCGTTTCTCTAAATGCAGTTTATTCTGTAAACTTTAATTGTGCTTCATCCTCTGTAAACAAACTCTGTAAACAATATAATAGATAATTAATATCAATACATTTCTTGCTTTCATGGCTGCTACATTAGGTAGACTGAGGCCCCCACCCCTCCGAAACCAAATTCTGGGCAATTGTCTTTGATATAATATTATTTATTATTTATTTGGTTCTCTAAAACAAGGGTCCCATAGGCAAATATAAGGAATAATGCACTTCTTTTTTTTCTAAATTCTGCCACTTGTGGCAGTTCCAAAACATCTACTCGCCCAAAATAGAAACTCTCACTGCTTCTAACTTTTTTTTAATTCTGACTTTGTTGGCCAAATTTTGTTTATACATTCTCAAACAAAAAAAGTCTACAACTAGAAATACTCATGACAAGTGTGTACTTTTCATTTCTTTACCTAGCTACCCCCCATACCCCCCGCCTGAAATCTTGCACTATAATAGATAATTTTCTTGCTCACATGACTGCTATAAAAAGATAGACTGATGGCCCCCCCCCCCAAAATAAAATCCTGGATACGCCACTGCTTGCCTGATACCAGAGGAATGGTGTATCGAAATTTAGATTAGGAATTTCTTCATTTTAATTGCACATAGTAAGTTAATTCACTAGTAATAATTCAGGTCAGTAAATTGATTGTGCAAAATAATGATAATTATATCGGTGAATTTCCTTTGAATGTTCATAGGAGAACACAAAGAGAATGAGAAGTCAAGAACTAGATTTTCAGCGATTTGAAATTCAAAGATAAGAATTAAAAACTCACATGGCCACACACAGTGTACTGCCTGGAGGCATACAATAAAATGACAGTAGCCTATATCCGATTAAATATTTTGTTCTATTCTTTGGCTGAATTTATTTTTTCTGTCTATTTTACATCCCCCACCCCCCTTAAGTTCAGGCTTGACTGACAGAAAACTGTATTGACGGTGCCTGTACTCCTCAACTAAACAACTTTTTTCTCAAGCTTGGATTTGATCAGGATATTATATATAAATCGGAAAATTTAAATTAACTGATAAAACAAACACAGTTATAGATCATTGGTTTTACCAGGGAGTCCAGAACGTTTAGAAATTGATAACTAACCCCTTCTCCCCAAGTGTAATTCCATTTCATATCTAAGACAAATAACGTTGCGTGGAGGTCATGTTTTATTTATTTATTTTATTAAAGAATGAAGTCAAAGGATTTGTGAATGGGGGCTCCTCAGGAGTAGAGTAGGATGCAGTTCATTGCCCTGGTGATTACTGTTTGATTTTCTGGTCGTTTCAAAGACAGGTTTAAACAACAACAATCGGTCAAGGGTCTATGTCAAACCAAAAGCCTTGACAGGCTCTAATCTTGCACAGAAACAAACAAATTAGGGATGTAAGGTAGAGCAGTAGGGATTTAAAGGTTCAACAGATGGTCCTTGGGCCTCCCTTTGCAGGCCACACGATGCCCTGCTATATTCTGAATAATCCTTTTTATGGGTATTTTCAGCGGAAAATGCTCTTTTTTGTGTTTTCATTGACAAAACTGAATAAAACCCAATTCTCCCTAGATTTTGAAAAATGCATTTTGCCCCTCCTCTCTAAAAAAGTCTTGCAGATTAAATATAACTTTTTATAGTAATTTAACCATAAAAGTTATTCAATCACCTTTCGCACCCGATTAATAGGTACTTATATATACAATAGTTCCGTCGATTGCGCGTTTTTTGCATATATTTAGGAAAGTAAAAAACCTGTAATAGCTAAAATCTTCTGGTAAGCCCCTCTTCTTCGCTACAACAATCTAAAAGGGACACTTAGCATACTGAATATTTCCCGTCAATATATTCCTTCAGGTACCAGGAATATCAATATAACACCTTTTTTGTCCCTATAGACCCGTCTTAGGTCTATTCATGACTGAAAATTAAGATTTTCTGCGGCCTTCGTCTCGTTTGTATAAAATTAAGAAATTGTAGAGGAGAGTGTGACATTTTGTGAGTGTAGCCATGTTGAAGGGTGAGATAAATAATCAAAACTAATTCATTAAATTTGACAAAGCTTTTCGTCCATAAAATGTTAACGATAAAATGCTAGCGTTAAATTTTAACGTCCATAAAACGTTAGTGTTACGTTAACGTAAACGCTAACGATCTGTTGATTCTCCAATGAGACCTACATCTTTAAAGGAATGCTACGTTTTCTTAAGCTGTTTAGTGCTAAATGGCTTTAGCTTACTTTTTTTCTTTTACTGATTTTTTCACTCACATTTCTTCCTTTTGAATCTTGTGCCTGCTACTACACAAAATTGCAAAACTGCTTATGGAACTATTCTTTCATTAAAAACTGAATGCCCAATTTTTGGGAAGACATAAGGTTGTCTAAGTTTTTGAATAATTTAAACAATATCATTTCATTTTTGTAGGCCAACTTCGTCACTAACTTGCATTTACAATTTCAATAACATCAAAGAAGCCAGCTGGCAAATTACCTGCTTCAGCACCTTGAACGGAAAATGTATTCTGCTTATTCAGATAGGCCTTCTTCAATCCCATGCCTTTGCAAGCCACTTTAGAAGCATCCGATTTGAAAACAGGCAATATACTCTTGGGGACTACTTGACCCTTGGCATACTTTTTCACAGTTTCAACTACAACGCTTGAAGTCTCTTGAACTCCAGGTTCGGCGAGTTTATCTCCTGTAACAGAATAAGGAATTTCAAAGGTTGCATTTCCTTTCTCTTTTTTTTTCTCTCTTCTTTCAATCCAAATATTGGTAGTACTAATTCAAAGGCGTTATGGTAACAAGACATAAATTTTACTGGCGAAGAGAAAAACTTAACAGATTTATTTCGGGTTTGTTTAATTTTATCAGCAGACATTTGCTCACGCAAAGAAAAATTTGTGGGCATCGAAGATAGACATTATATAGAAAGATAAACGTTAAGACAGGAAGATAGAAAGAAAAAAACATAGAGGATTTTGTTGGCAACACTGAACAGACGCAGGATACAAAGGAAAAAACTTTTGGTCGTATCAAAGATATGGCAAAATTTTTGAAATCAGAAGATAATTTTCTAGCAATTTATCTCCATAAGAGAAGCGGATAAACTTTGAAGGTTTTTAAAGTTGAGTGTGCAAGAAAAGATTCGCAAAGTAATATTAAGAAAACTTAGTCACTTAGACTATTAGAATAGAATTTTATTTTTAAAATTTCTTTCACAGCATGTTTTGCCAAATTTGAATTTTTCGTCCAAACAAAAAAACACTATATATATATTTCAAAGGCACTATACATATATATATATATATATATATATATATATATATATATATATATATATATATATATATATATATATATATAGTGCCTTTGAAATATATATATATATATATATATATATATATATATATATAGTGCCTTTGAAATATATATATATATATATATATATATATATATATATATATATATATATATATATATATATAGTGTTTTTTTTTGGACGAAAAATTCAAATAAAGAGCATACACACATATATCATCAAAAGAACGCGAACAACTCAACAAAACTCGGAACAAAACTCTTCCGATACCTTTCATGTTTAGTGTGGATGGGAGTCAGTTTGGGGACTTTTTGGGATTTTATACGGGACGGTCTGTTGCGGGCAGGAAAGTAGGGTTTGGGGATGATGGAACGTAATCGAGGAACAGAGAGGGTCTTGGTACCGAAACGAAGGCATAGGAGATTCCTTCTCTCGGCCAACGTGGTGAGCTTGAACTTACCTAGTAGATAATGATATGGAACATTCCCTTCACCATTCATTAATAAATGAGTCTGAAGAGGTGATGTTAGACGAAGTAGATGAAGATAAGCATAGTGAAGGTCCTATTTCTGGACAGTTTGCCAGATAATAAAGGCTACTAATAACAAATCACTGTATCTCCGATCAGCCTGAAGCCAACACAGCTGAGTACATCAACCCCCATGAAATTCCGATTTCCTTTAAATCCTTTTTATGACCTCTTCAAACCATATTTGGAGATGATCTGCTTATCGTTTGGCCGCAGATAGATGACGAAGGTGCACAATCTTTGACAATCGGTTATCCTTCATCGGTAAGACATGGCCTAGCTTTAGTGATTTTTCTTATACTACAGACCTAGCGGGTGGGACCGAACTAAATTTTTTGTCCAGGATATGGTTTGATAAAAGGTCAGTCAAACGAGTACTTAAAACTATCCTTAGATAATTCTTCTTGATAATATTTAACATACCTTCCAAAGGCTTTAGCTTCCAAAATTATAAATTTAGTTAATAGATCTGTTTTTCTATTCTTCCAAACTTTTCTCAAATGAGAAAAAAACACGCTGCCTCGTCTGGGATGTGAGGACGTCATAAAGAAAGATTTAAAGGAAATGGGAACATCCTGGGAGAGTGTAAAAACGGAGGCTTTGAATAGATTGGGATGGAGGAGGAGCGTGCGTAGCCATCTACCATCTTTACTAATAATACTATCCAGGTAAATGAAGCGAAACACTTCAGTGATTTTCTCGTCAATTAAAGTCGCCTTTTCACCATCATTAATTTCTGGTCTAAGCATTTAGTCTTCTTTAGATTAATTTTTAGACCTATTCTTAAGCCCGTTTGATATTCTTTACCAGTTTGGCGCAGTATTGAATACTCTCTGCGCTTAAAGCTAAGATTCCTAAATAGCAATGTCACGTCCATCCTCCTCTATGCTAGCGAATGCTGGAAATTAAACGTCCAACTGGAGAAACGTGTCCTAGCTTATGAGAACATGTGCCTTAGAATGATCCTGAACATATAGTAGCAGGAAAAGGTCACCAGCATAAAAGTTCATCGGCAAGCGGGCCAGCCTTTAGTTAGACCTCCTGATGCGTAGGAGATGGACTTACCTTGGTCACGTCCTTCGTATGCCAGAGGATCGACTCCCAAAATCAATATATGAGTGGAACCCCGAGGGGAGGCGGAAAAGAGGTCGACAAAGACACACCCTACGACGGCAGTACGACCGGGACCTGAAAAGTGCGGAGCTGTCTCTTCAACCACAGTGGGAGGATGTCACGGCTGCAGCTCAGTTCCGAGATGTCTGGCGAGGCTTCGTAGACACCCTATGAGCCATTCCTGGCTCTGGAGGATCTAAGGTCTAAGGTAATTCTTAAGCCCAGGACTTAAGATCTTCTAAATCCTTTCCTTTTGTAATATTTTTATCTAGGACTGTTAAATCATTCGCATAATCTATGTCTAAGATGGTTTTAACTTTTCATACCAGGTTAGAACTTCATAAAGCACTCGACGGGGGCAACAATGGCGAACTTCTCGTGTCGCTCTTCAGAGCAATAGACACAATTACGAGAAATTCTAGCTACAAACCAGCCACTGTTTGTCCTGCCTAGTACCTGGCCACAAGGCAGAGCATTTTCTGGAGTACGCTACCAAGATTAGATGGAGTTAAGCCAGTAATTGCTGCAAAAATCATGTAAGAGAGGAGGGGTTGCCATGGACATATAAAGCGCCACCCGTGGTGCAAGATCTGTAAAGGGAACAAAATACTCAGGGAACAGATCCCTAAAGAGAGATTCGAGATGGGAGAAAAAAGTTTACTTGGTAGTACCTATTCTGAGGGTCTGGTGCCACTTGCCACAGATGGATGGCAGTTGGTGGCTGACTCTCCCTTATTTTTCACGAGACGAGTTCTACCCGCTCAACTCGGTCTGAAGCTGGCGGGTGGGGTTCTCAGAATGGGGGGAAACCTTTATACTACCAAGGAAGGCACATCAATAAAGGAAAAAAAATAGGCTAGCTCTACTTTAAAATATCACAACTGAGAGGGAAGAGTAGGCCAGCAGCTATTTTGGGCGAAGATGAAGGTGGGGGATATAGGTACTGACCCTTTGTGTTCTGACCCTCAACTTTGTGAGTCAACCCATGAGAATAATAAATTGTTTGACGCTCGAACTTAAGGAAACCTCCCCCCTTTTCAAGTTTGCTCCTTAGAGGCTCAAAGCTTTCATCAGGGTAAAACAGATCAGCATACAAAACCTACCTGTACATATGACTTTGAATGGCGATAGAGGAATATGAACCCCGTTATATTTGATACTAATATAATACTCTCCAGGCAACAATGGTGTGTAGCGTACTTTGTAGCCTTCATCTACTTCTGAACAGTTGACTGAAACCTTGCTAGGTCCATCAATCGTCACGGCCAGCGTCCCTGTTCCTGTTCCAGTTGTGTCAATAATAAATTCAGATTTGTGACCTGAAATTAAAATAAATGAAGAACATTTAGAAACAAAATAACTGTTGAAATGAGGCTCACGAAAAGTTTCTTAAACCTATAATTTTGCTAAGTCAAGATTTTTAAATTTTTAATGAGTAGAAAAATATTTATAAATTTGGAAAAAGTAAGCCCTAATATGTCCTAAAATCTTGCTGAGATCATAGGAATTTTATTTTCTAACTATAGACTAGAAAGACTCTAGTACCAAGAGCCCAAAAGGCAAAAGTTGGAGTTATCTTCCCCTCTGAAGAAAAATTGACATATCCAATCCTTACTTCACTCACTTCAGGAAATTCTATCCAGAAAAAAGACTCTAGTACCAAGAACCCAAAATGCAACTTTGAAGTTATGTTCCCCTCTGAAAGAAACATTGACATATCAAATCCTTACTTCACTCACTTCAGGAAATTCTATCCAAAAAAAAGACTCTAGTACCAAGAGCCCAAAAAGCAACTTTGAAGTTATGTTCCCCTATTAAGGAAACATTGACATATCCAATCCTTACTTCACTCACTTCAGGAAATTCTATCCAGAAAAAAGACTCTAGTACCAAGAACCCAAAATGCAACTTTGAAGTTATGTTCCCCTCTGAAAGAAACATTGACATATCAAATCCTTACTTCACTCACTTCAGGAACTTATATCCAGAAAAAAGACTCTAGTACCAAGAGCCCAAAAAGCAACTTTGAAGTTATGTTCCCCTATTAAGGAAACATTGACATATCCAATCATTACTTAACTCACTTCAGGAAATTCTATCAAGAAAAAAGACTCTAGTACCAAGAGCCCAAAAAGCAACTTTGAAGTTATGTTCCCCTCTGAAAGAAACATTGACATATCAAATCCTTACTTCACTCACTTAAGGAAATTCTATCCAAAAAAAAGACTCTAGTACCAAGAACCCAAAAGGCAAATTTGAAGTTATGTTCCCCTCTTAAAGAAACATTGACATATCAAATCCTTACTTCACTCACTTCAGGAAATTCTATCCAGAAAAAAGACTCTAGTACCAAGAGCCCAAAAAGCAACAGTAGACTTTATGTTCCCTCTGAAGGAAAAATTAAAATATCCAATCCTTACTTCACTCACTTTAGGAAATTCTATCCAGAAAAAAGACTCTAGTACCAAGAACCCAAAATGCAACAGTGGAATTTATATTCCCCTATTAAGGAAACATTAAAATATATCCTAACTTCACTCACTTCAGGAAATTTTATCCAAAAAAAGATTCTAGTACCAAGATACCAAGAATTGAATTGAAGTTAACAAGTATTTTGCAATAGGTTGCATAGGTTGCATCAAGACGCTGGATAATTGTAGACAGAGAAAAGCCAAGACAGATAGTCCAAGTAATTGAGAGGCAAATGTTTAAATGGCTGGGGCACGGGTAAATGGCAGAAGTATGCATGACTCTCTTATTAGACACATACTTGTCAGGTTAGTTTTTGGAAAGGCATGCCTGCCTAGAGTCTTAGGCATGCTGATCAAGAATTTAAAAAAGAGGCAAACAAAAGGCAACAGTGGAATTTATGTTCCCCTATGAAGGAAACATCAAAATATCAAATCCTTACTTCACTCACTTCAGGAAATTTTATCCAGATTCCATTCGGTCTGTTGGATTTTCTGAGTAGCTCTAAGATGCAATTGATTATATAATACAGCTTTATCTCTACCATTCTCCCTCGATCCATATGACACTATCTTTACCACTAACGTAATTCAATCTTATCCCTCAACATACCACTAGTTATCGATTAGGATTGTCTATTCCTTGGACCACAACAGAAGCCAGAATAGGAGCCATAATCAAGAAGCCATGGATTGAGTCTCTTTCTGAAGAAAAGACCTGAGCTTAAATCTTCACTACGTCATCCGAATCGATCACCTCTTTACTCTCTACATTTCTCTGCATTTACATCACTCTGCCTCTACCAACATCACACTACCTATAACTCAATCATCAACATATTCCATCATCCTACTGGTTATGACTACTCACACTATGCTTAGGCTAAAAAAATTACTTTCATAATCAGTCTTAAATATTTATGTTTTCCTGTATTAGAAAAAAAATGTTTGATGAATTTAGAGATAAAAGCACCTAAAAAAAAATATTTGGGACATGACTACAAAATTTAAAATCAAATAAATAAATATTTTCCATCGATAATCTACTATAAATTATTTTTTTTTATATATAAACTATTTGATGATAAGACAGTAAGACAGAGTCGAAAAGACATTTCCTGTAGAAGGTATTTGGCCATGGCGATTCCAGTGGCGTACTTTTTCTTTCGATCAGACACTATTTTTTAGGGATTTCAGGATATTTTTTTTTAATTCACATAAATTTATTTTCGAGATTATATTTTACTATTTAAACTAACCAAGATAATGGTTACCATTCCTGAATCAGCTACAAATTGCAATTTTTCTCGCTAGCCGATTTTTTCGTAAACACTTTTTTTTCATTTTTGGTTACTATGGGTCGTGGTTCGTTCTTTACTAGGTTACATCTACCGTTGCAACCATGATTAATATGCAAGAAGATGCAAAACGAGGAGTATCAACTCAAATTTGAAAGTTACGAATTCAGAAACAGGTTGGGATGTGGAATACTAGTCAAACACAGATTTTAACAGCGTAATGTGGATCAAAAATAAGTAACTTCTTACCTGAGACTGCTTTAGAGATACCATCCCCTTTAACTTTAATAGCTGCGGGGTCACAATCTTCCTCGCCAACTTTTAGTTTGAAGGGTGATCCTGGGATGTGAATACCATTAAATTTTACATGAATGTAATGAATGCCGTTTTCATGAGGCAAAAATCGAACTGAGTAGGTTTCGTCCTCAACAATAGGCGAAATAAAGCAGTCATCTTCCGTACCAGTTGGAGAAACAACCTAAAATCACACAGAAAAAATAAAAAATTATCGTAAACAGCGACTTCGGCAGTCAAAAGTATTACGGTATCAAGGACAGTTACAATAAAAGAAAAAAAAATCGGTGAAAAATCGGCAAATGAAAAAAAAAACAAAAACATAAGCCTTAAAAAGTTGTAGCTTTTTTATTTATTTATTTACGTGGTTCAACGTGGCTAGGATACATCTTTTCAAACTCAGGTCAGCATTCTTAAGGTTCAGCTCAGCTTGGATTAACATAACAGAAAAGGTTCACGTCCGGTTAATATCCAACAGTTAGTATCCAACTGAACGACAGATTAAGGCTCGGTTCAGTTAAAATTGAGGTCAACCTAAGCATCTGTCGATCAGGTCACTGCGTTTTGTCATATTTTGTTTGGTTTTCATTTTTCTTTCTAAAACACACATCGTTTAAATTTTTAAACATCGTTAAAAAATTAGCTTGTTATATCTAATTCTTTGTACCGCCATCTTGTATGCCTAGACGAACCTTTTTTGTAGAAACAAATGTGTGCAACAAAAATTTAGAAATCCGAAACGTTTTTTTTTCTTTTTTTTTAGTTACTCCTCTTTCCTGTAAAATTTATCTCCCATACAATATTGCCTTCTGAATGACCGCAGCCAACCTGCACCAATCATCTTCAAATAATCTTATCGACACCGTTTATTTACAAAGAGAAAAGACGTAAAACTAATCCTAAAAAAATATAGACTTATAGGAAATAATAGCAAATTGTTATAAAATTAAAATAGGGAATTATTATAAACTTATAGCAAGTCCAGTACTTTCGTCTGTAGAAATATTCAGAAGAAAAAACAATTCTGAAAATATAATGTGCATAAGCATGCACGGAATAATACATGGCAAAAATAAATTTTTAGTCTTATGTGTAATTTTTTTGCGACTGCTCTCAATGTAAATTTGTCAATAATTCAAAGAAAAATATGAGCTTGGAGCCTACCTTTGCATCAAACTCTCCCCTTGCTCCGCATTTCCTAACGATAAAAGCTTGAGGCTTTCCAGATTTAACACCTTGATCTGGAAACTGTCCAATTTCAACTTTATGAGCGTCTCCAGTTGCTGGGGTTATATAAACACGATAAGGCGAATCTGGGATATTCAGCTCATTAAATTTGATTCCAACTCGGTATTCACCTATAAATGATGTCATAAAAAGTTATCTTGGCTTCGAACAAACAAAACACAAATTAATAGCATGCTCAATTATATTAAGGATATTCACGAAAAAAGTAATCATATTCAATTCATTAAAGTTCCTGTTCAGCTAATGATGTCATAAGAAATTAATTTGGTTTCAGTCCAACAAGCACAAAATATTATGATACTAACTAATTTTTTTATGTTAAGAAAAAGTTGAAATTTAATTCCTCTATCTTGATTTTCACCTGATATACATCAAGAAATTATATTTGAATATGAATTGCGTCTGATATTCACCTAGAAATGATGTCATTTGAACTAGAAATGAAGTACATTTGAATTAGAAAAAATCGTATAGACAAAGTTAGACGTCATTAAACAAAAACTTTTTTCATAAAAGTTTAAGTTGATAAATGTAAAACTTGAGACCACAGTAGCAAAGGACTTCAAAATAAAATATTTTAGCCACTCCTAAACTCATCTTATGTCTATTCGTACCTTAAAACCACGATTTTTTTTTAAGATTTATCTTTCTTTTTTTTTAATTATCAGGTTTTAAGGCTTGTGTCACATTTTCATCAGTGTTGCCGTATTGAATCGTGAAAATAAATAGGCAAAACTAATTTAGCTCAATCTGGAATACTGTCGTCCGAAAAAAGTCAAACATTAACCAATCTGTTCATTTCATAAGACAGCTGCACTTTCGCTACAACCTTAGTTGGCACCCTTTACTACCAAAACTGCAAATGAAGGTCTTCTCATTAAAAATTGAATCCCCGATTTATCTTAATTGATCAAAGACGTATATGAATGTTTAAATTTCCACTTTACTGATTCAAATATCTTCAGATTTCATTTGCACTGTCTTTGGTTCTTTAAAGATACTCGTAAATTATAAATTGACAAAAAATAAGTTAAACGAATCAAAAATGTCAATTCAGTTTTAATCACATCTACAATGTTAAACTTCATTTCTTTTCAAATTGAACAAAAGTAAAAAAAAAAAACTGATGGAGTTACAAAACGTTTTTTGACGGTCCCAACAAAAAGGGTTTGAATTAAAATTTAGTTATTGAATTGTCTAATTGACAATAGCTAATTTGCTAATTTCTCTGTCAAATTTACTAATTGTTTCCTTTCCCTCATAAAATATTGGCAACTTATTTATATTTTTGGTGTTGATGACAAACGTGGTAGTCACAGAAACAAAAACCAATCGCAAATTCATACAATTGTTTAAAACACACTTTGATAAAATACGTATTTTACAATAAAAATAGTAGATAGTACATGCTAAAGGTTATATTTGTAATTAGGGCCTAATAGTGACTTCAATGCAACCTCATTTCTGTTTTTCTGATCGTTGAACAAACAAAGGTGTTACCGCTGCTATCCCCTCCCCCCCCCCCTCGAAAAAAACCAGATTTGTTTGGTGTATTACTTTAAGATTGTTAAGATTATAAAATTTAAGCACTAATGCTGAAATATATAAAAAAAAACATCGTCAAGATTTAGCAGTCGGTAGGAGCTAAAAAAAATATTTATACTTAGGATCTAATAGTTTTTTTTCGTACGTCTTTTAAATAGCTAGCCTATATTCTGCATACTGAACATAGAGCTAACTATTCCATAATCATAAATTCAAAAAGTGAAAGATTTCATCTAGTTTTCATATAGATTTCATACCAGTGACAGTTTTCGTTGATCTTATGTTTCTTTTTTTATGTATCTTTTCTTTTATTACCTTATGTTTTGTTTATCTTATGGTTCGTTACGCAACCTTACATTTTCTATTATGTTATCTTACGTTTCTTACATTTTGTTCTGCAAGGTTCATATACATTTTACTCTTACCGGTTTCCCATACTCATTATTATGAATTTCGAAAAAATACCTGGTTCGGATACTTTATAGCTAACGTAGCAAGAGCCATCTTTTCTATCCTTGAAATCAATTTCAGCCTTTGAGGGGCCCTCGACTGAGATTGCTAATGAACCAGCACCAGCTTCCCTGGTCCATACGTTGAATTCACAAGATTCACCTACTTCTCCTCTCTCAAGACCTGGACCTCCAGCCCTGACCCTGTGAGACCCAGATTCCTTGAGTGGGCCAACAGTGAATTGGAAAGGGGATCCTAGAAAGATGTACTTAGGAAATATAGATAGAAGAACATGAAATTAACACATGATAATAGTTTCCTTAATTCTCGCTTGACACTGCTAATTAATTGTACTTAATTGTATTAATTAATTAATTGTACTGAAATCAAAGAGGCTCACTCAAAATACATCTTAAGTTATCTCCCATCTCCACTAAATAAAACAAACTCTATTTCAAGGGTCCAAATTTCAGCTACTAATTTGGTATTTGCGTTATATTATTTTAACGCTATTCTTTTTGTGTCGTGCATTATTTCATTCATAAGACTTGACTCAGATCCAAAGTCTGAAGTTCATTAGGAAACATGCAAGCATGTTTCCTAATTTAATTGTCGTTGGTCCTCACTCAGATGACTAGGTCTAACCAACGCAATTATGAAGAAAAACTAAAAAGCTAATATTTAAAGGAACTATGGGTAAATAGTAGCTTATTTGACAATAATTTCGGTAATACAATCAGACTCATATATCAAGACAAAGAAAAGGGACAGATTTACATACCCTTCAGTGCTATAGTAAAATCAAACAATTTTCATCATTAATACTTTGAAAAACTTACACTACTATTTACAAATAATGTTGATTTTATTGAATTACAAATATTTTTTTTAATTCAGCTAAATTGCCATAAATCGTCATAATTTTGAAAATATAGTACCGATCGTTTATAAGACTGTTTTCAGATATAGTCAGAATTCTGGAACACAGTCTCACCCAAGATGCCGTTGCTACCCTACTCCATGAGGTTTTTAAGGAGATATACAGATTCATTTAGAATATTTTATCCATATATTTTTTAGGAATAACGTAAATTCTTTTTAGAAAATCACTTAAAACATTAGTCCCTTTAACAAAAAATTGAAGTGAAGATAAGCAAAATAGCGTCTTTGCATTATTAGGATGACGATTCCTTAATTTCTTTGGTAAATACAATGGTTAGGTAAGTAATAGGCTGGGGCGAATGTCCAGCATTTTTTTTGCGGGGGGGGGGGGGCAAGAATGATCCATATCCGGATAGTCAAAGGGCTAGGTGTTATATAATATTTCTTTCTCCACATTATTGGGGGAGGATGACTGCCCCCCCCCGCAACGACGCCCCAGGTAATAGGTTCTATCACAATTACAAATATTGTTCTTTTCAATTAGGTAATATGGTATGGTTGAAAAAAACATGTTTATTATTAGACTGGGGTAGTAATACAGTCAAAATCTATTCTCGTCCCAATTTTCGTGTGTACTTTTTACACCGTTAATTTTTCTCCCTATTACCGATATTAATCAAACAGCTGTTACTAAAATAGCATTACTAATATTAGAGCTAGTGAAACTATACAAAACAAGTAAAGAGCCACTTGTTACTAAAGAACCAATAAGATAAAAATACTAGAAATTTGAACCAGACATTTATAGTCCCTCCTATGTAAACATACAAAAATACTAATTTTTATATATTTTTTTTTTAAACCATGAGGATTTTTTCAACCTTTCCCCTTTCAAAGATTTGTTACAAGTTAGCCCTCTCTAACTAATTTCTATAGTTGGCAATAGGAAGTAAAAATAAAAAAAAAAAAAAAAAAAAAAAAAAAAAATTTTTTGATTTTTGCAAAAAATTTGACAAGGATCTTGGTCGACCTTTCCCCTTTCCAAGACTCGTTACAAGTTAGCCCTCTCTAACTAATTTCTATAGTTGGCCATAGCATGGCGAAACAGATAAGAGTTCCGAAAAGGGATAGGTCCTTTTAATAGTACCAACACCATAGCATAAAGAGCAAATAATCCCCGCCCCTGAAAGAGTTAAAAAATTGTGCCTTAAAAATATAGTTTTTATACTTTTCATAAATTTAGACCCTCAAGAAAAGAAAGAAATGTACTCTGGCGCAAATATCTATGAAAAATAAAAATAGCTTCAAGCACTAGATTGGAATTGTCATTTAATATAATTGTTGTTGTTACATTATCGAATTGTCGTGTTTTTAACCGTGACTGAATTTTAATTTCATTTCACTGTTCTTTACTTTAGTCACCAATATTTTTTTTCCTTGTATTAATGTAATTATATTTAGGTAATTGTAGTTCAAATCTTAATTACATTGAAATTATACAAAAAAAGATAGAAAAATATATACTTGATTCAAAATCGCAACGCAATCGAGATCAAAAATATAAATAGGCCTTTAATTTAAAGTGAAGTAAATACGTGTACCAGTGAATTTCTAACCTGGTATGTGAACATCCCTGAATTTGACAGAAACTGTGTGGACACCAAGCTCTTTTGGAACAAAGTCTACAGCAAAACCATCATCGTCAGTTGGCATTATGGAGCAGTCCTCGACAATTCCCTTCGGAGAGGCAACGGTAGCGCTTAAATCTTTTGGAGTAACACCTGAGAAGAGGGACATAAAAAATATCTAGTTTCCAAAACTAAATAACTAATTTAAAAGAGTAGACGTCTGAGAAAACAAATACAAATAAATAATAATACGCAGAGAAAGATAATAAAAAAAGTCCTGGTTATTTCTGGAACAAAAAATGTGCCAAAAACACTCCTTCCACACCAAACTCATTGAGGCCAATAAAGCTGCTAACACTCCTTCTCCAACCCAATGCGTTCAAAACTTTTTTTATTTATTCCTCCCAAGTTGCAATTTCCTTTAAATCCTTTATAAGTGAACTCTCACCCTAATCAAGGACATGCTTTTTCTTTGCCCCAGATAAATGGCCAAAAGCAATAATTATGGTTCATAGCTTTCACAAAAAAAAGAAAAAAAAAATAATAAAGTGTGATAGGACGCTTAGGCTCCCACTAAGCAAAACAGCAGGGATTAACACGAAGATGTAGTAAATTATACGTTTTTTGTTTTTTTTTAAGAGCCATTCTAGTTTATCATTATTCTACCGAGGCGTGGTCCAGTTTTAATAGTGCTGTAAAAAACTGCCAAGTATGTTCTAAAGACAACACAAAAATTCTTGTCCCACTGGAGGTAGCCCTAACATCAACCCTGTTTATATTGCTCAAGCTGTGCGCAAGAAGGTGTGACTGATCACTGTTGTTAGGGTTACCATTATGCCCGAATGGAGATCACCAATACCTGAGTCAAGTTAAAGCATGACAGAGCTCAGACATTGTAAGTACCACAGGTTGCTGAGGCCAGACTACTGCAAGGCCATTGAGAATACTGAGAACCTTAAACGGACATAAATTATCAAGTATATGAAAAGGGTTGCCTCCTTTCATATAACAAAATATAGCAATCATTTCTGGCAAAAAATACTTTTTTTCAAACCGTTCTATTATTACTACTACTTACAACCCATGAATTCACCAAGCAGCAAGAGGCTAATACAGATGTAAACGCCCATCCTACATCCCAATCGATTCGAAGCTTCGCTCTCTATTTCCTCCCGTAAAGTTCCAACTTCCTTTAAAACCTTCCAAACCGAATCACCCCACTCTACCCAAGGACGTCCTTCGTTTCGTTTAGCCCCGTATGAATATCCAAAGAGCCTAATTTCCAGGAACCTATCATTCTTCATGCGTGACGCCTGGCCCATTCATACAAAACATTCTTTTGGTATAGCCACAGAAAGCAAGATCACACAATATTTTTGCACATGTTGTTGTTTCATTAGAAACAAGACCTGTTGTTGTTTCATTAGAAGTCTGTCTTTAGAAAATTCCTCTAGAAAACTCTAACACTTTAATATCATAGGATACAATATTCAGTTGGTATACCTGGCAGTTTGAACTGAAGTCTACATTTGCTTCCCACTTCCGTAATGGGGACTGCATCTCTTTGCTTCTTAATTCTTTCAGTTTGCTTATTTGAACCTTCACCAGTAACTTTCACAGTGAATGGAGAGCCATCTACATGGTGATCAGCGAACTTGAGATTGATAATATAATAGCCGGGCTCGGTTGGCTTATACGAAATGTCTAGAGTGCCATCTTCATTGTCTTTACAATCAATTTCGGCCTTTGAAGGGCCCTCGATTGACAGGGAAAGTCCTCCATATCCTGGAAGAAAAATTACGGTGTACAAACTAAAAAAAAAAAGGAAAAAACAAGAGCAGTATATATATATATATATATATATATATATATATATATATATATATATATATATATATATATATATATATATATATATATATATATATATATATATATATATATAGAGTAATAAGATATATAGAAATGATGGCTTTATAAAGATAGTGACTAAAATGAAGCAAAAACAGGCAATTCGGCACGCAAGTAAAAAAAATAAAATAAAAACATGAAATAAATTAAAATTTAAAATTGGTTTCAAATTTGAAATATAAAACTTGTTCAACTATAAAATCGGCTAGTATAATGACGCTAAGTTTTTTTTGTTCAATTTTATCTCTTTGTATATTTCGAAGTAAATTCTCAATTGTCAATACTGTATGTTTTTATTTATTTATTATTTGTTTACGAAGGCTGTTGAATATACAGTAAATATTTTTGCTTAAGACGATTTTAGCCAACCAACTGCATATATATATATATATATATATATATATATATATATATATATATATATATATATATATATATATATATATATATATATATATATATATATATGTATATATATATATATATGAAGATATGACAATTCTGACCTAAAAAAGGTGTTTTGGTCACAAAAACCAATTTTCGGGAGAAAGAGATTCAATCTTTAATATCGTCATTATTCCTAACTAAACTGTTCCAGTCATTAAGTGGTCTAATTGGTTTATGCCAAGTTTTCAGAGTATTTAACTCACTGAAATTTTTATTGCCTCAAAAAGTAATGGGTTCTACAACTAAAGGTCAGGGACCAATACGTCTTCTCATCTCTACACAAAGCATTTTCTGTATGCATAAGAAAGGAAAAACTGCTTGGGAACAATCCACATCCCTTTCAAGAGGAAAAGGAAAGATCCATGGCCCCCTGCCTAACACCATACCCAAGAAGGACCAGGCCTGAACTTCCTCCCAAAGTGTAATTACTGCAGAGAATACACACTTGTCGGATGCTTTATAACAAAACGTTCTTTCCCTTGTCGGAATAAGAGGAAATTAATTTAGCGGCCCTATTAGCTGCCCTTCTCTAGATACCAATAATCAGACAATTAGTCATTAGGAAAAGAGACAAAAAGAAAGCAAAGATAGATTAAAAATGAAAGTGTATCCCTTATATCAATCTCGAGCGTTGGCAGTAGGAGTTTTCCTTTCCCTTAAACCTATTCTGCTCGTTTCAATTTTTTCAGCGTCGTCAACTTACTTTAAGACAGCGCTGATTCTGAATGGAGGATTGCCAATAGTTGCCCATATTGCACGAAGAAAAAATGATGAAAAAGGAAGAGGTATAATAAGAAAAATAGAAAGTCCAGATAAATTGGGAACGAACCTGCGTCCCTTGTATCAATCTTGAAGGTGTTGGCAGTATGAGTCTTCCCTTCTCTTAAACCTATTCCACTGGTCTTAACTTTTCGGGCATCACCAACTTGCTTTTCAGCCACGCTAATTTTGAATGGCGAATTAGCGATATGCTTCCCCATTTTTTTGACAGCAACAAAATGATCTCCTGCTTCTCTTGGAGTGAAGGAAACACCTACAAAACATATTATTTTTAGCTCTTAAAAAGTGAACCCAACAAATTCTAATTCTGAATAGTTTTGAAAACAATGTAACAATAAAAAAAAAATTAGAACGTTAAAATCATCTTTGAAATAACCTTTAGCGACGAATGATCTATTATAATAAAAAATTGCATGTCTCAAGGTTAGAAACTTAGTAATTAGCCAATCCCAAGAATGATTTAAATTTATTTATTGATAAATGGTGCAAGAAGGAGAAAACTATTAAAGAAAGATTTAAAAATGGGATGAATTTGGTTTTGACAGGTGCACCAAATAACATATATACAATTTATCCAAATAATTCTAAGACAAATTCAATATTTTATGATGCTAATATGAAACAAGCAATAGCTAATATACAGAATGAATTTGTAATTGTACCAGTTGATACAGCTAGTAATAATTTTGCCATAATTTGTCAGAAACTCTACTCTGATATTTTATCAAAAGAGTTACGTACAACAAATACATACGAAAAGGCTCATCTAGAGGATAATAGTTTAAATGAAAATATAGAAGAAAGTCCGGTCTTAGGAAATCCTTTCAACGAATCGTTTCGAAACAATAAATAAAAGTTCAAATAAGTATAAAATCCTTTCAATAGACAATGTCTCACAAACAGTGATAGAAATTCATATAAAAATACCAGATATTTCGGTCACGTATGCAGTGACCGTCATCAGTAGTAAAACTTTTATTTATCGTCATGGAAAAGCAGTGTGGTCTCCGAAATTATCTACGTTTCGAAAAATTTATATGGAAAGTGTTTAACAAAGCCCATGTTAAAAAAAAACCTAAGGTACGCTATACCTAGACATAACGGGGAGGGGGGGGGGAGGGGGTTGAAAATCAGAATGATAATTTTCCTGGAGAGTCAACTATACCATGTACTGGTAGAATCACTAATAATTTTTCTCGTTCTTATAAGCTAAATTCAGTGAATCAGGATTATCTATTCATTCAATAAACGATGGCGGGTGTTAAATGAGAAAAAATAACCTTGGAAATACCTATTTCCTATAAAAAAAAGATTCTTACTCTATGGTCTCAGAGCTGATCAATGAACATTTGGTGGCTAGATGTTTCTTTTGTAATAAATACGATGGCATTGCACTTTCATTAAGAGGGATGCCTTATGTGTAGTTTAGCATGAATAAACTTTAAGGTGTACGTTCCGGGGAGTGACTTCAATTTTCCACGTCAATCCACTCTTGATTCTGAATTAAAATAAACGAGCGAATTTGTTGTTTTTCCCAGCACACCTTGCAAACTATTTGACAATCAAAATAAGAAAAAGAGAAACAAATTGACATTAATGCTCCAAAAAAAAGAGGTCAGACTTTATTAATCTTTTGATAAAAACTACTCCAGGAAATAATTAAATTAATATTTTCTTAAGATTGTTTTATGAAGATAAATTGTAATAAATTAGATCATACAAAGAACTAAACTCATAATCGAAATAATTTCAACCTCAACATCGAAACTTTCAATTTTTATTAATGTTGATTGTCAAGCGTCAAGGACGCATTCGGGGGGGGGGATACCAAGTTTGACCCCTCCCGCAATCTCTGTTCGAGTCGGAAAAACGTAACAAAATGTATTTACCCCCCCCCCACCCAAAAAAAAATCTTGAATACGCACTTGCCAAGTGCTTGTCCATCAAAAATTGTTTTTACTTTCTCTTTCTTAAAAAAAAAGAATTGTTGCCTACACGTTCATCAATGAAGAGCAAAAAGGACAGGTAGAGGAATAATTCATCGAACTGTCATCAAAGTCTTCCTCTCTTCCCTCCCCCAGGAAAATATTGTGAATACATATGGAAGTTGATATATAATTGCATATTCATAATTAGAGTCTACGTTTTGTAGGTCCTTTGACCATTGGATCAAGGCACATACAATAAGAGGGAAGTTAAGCAGGAGCCCCCTCCCAATTTTACAGATATTTATAAGTTTCCCACGTCCTTCACATACTTAGCATATTTTAGGGATTTTTATAAACTTGACGCCGCCCAAGAACTTTACACGTACACCCCTGCATTAGTACACCTCACACAACTGAAAAAAAAGGCGTCCCCTCGAATAAGATGCACCTAACACTAGGATCTGTCATGCACCTACTTTGCACCTACAAATAGTTTGCAATAACGCAAATTTTAGAATAAATATTATTTAATTTATAATTTTAATTTACATAATTTGTAAATTTTCGACTAAATATTAGAATAACGCAATTTTTTGCGTTGACATTTTTTTAACATTAGCCTATACAACTCAATGAAAGTTTTGGGGACCTTTGCTTTCAATGGCTGGGTCTCATGAGAATTGATTGGGGCGTTTGATCTCTTTCCTCGTTTTTCTTAGTACCAAAGGAAAAGAGTCCACAAATATCCTTCACGCTTAGAACAAAAGGATCGAAGGAGATTAAAGGCAGCATTAAAAAAATACAGACCCAATTACAGAACAGAGCTTATTAAACTTCAGTGAACTTAAGCATTTTCAGCATTTCCTTATTTATTTATCTTTTTTATCTGAAATTGATGTCATTCATTAGTATATTGGTGTCTGATGATGTTTTAGTAACACTGAATCAACGAGAAGCAATAATCAGTCCTTGGATATTTACCATCAGATTCATTATCAAAACAGTTTATATTTTCCAGTAATACAAGTGATTTCTTTTACTTTTTCAGTAATTCCTCGTAATTCCTGTTCTGAATCCTTGCTGTTCCAATCAAAGATCTTGCCTTGCTTCCCCCTGGCAACCATTCTTATTTCCATAAAATTAAAAGGAAAAAATGATAAAAGAACAAGTGTCGAGTTTAATCTTCAACCTTGTTAAATCAAAATTGTTCATAAAAATTGTCTGACGACTAAATTATTGTCAGTTGGACGTACAGCAACTAATGGCGTCAAGAAGACTTACCAAGGTTTCCGTTTGGAAGGCGTTTCAAGAAGCAAGGCTCTTCAATGCCGCTAGGGGATGTAATAGTAGCGCTAAGCATTTTAAGTTCTGCATCAGTGACTCTTCCAGGCAGTGGGACTTCACTGCTTGAACCAACTGATATTTGATTACGTCTTCTACCTTCCCCTGAAAAAATGAAGATAAAATTTTAAAACAACTCTTTTTTAGAAAATATTTAACCCAAAGCAACTATGTAATGCATAGTTTTCCTTTTTTTCTTATTTTTATACCCCACTCCCTTCCCCTGGGATGGATGTCTCAGGACTATGTTCGAAGTATTTTTTGGTAGTTGTTATTGCGCATAGTACCTCTGTCTGGCTTGGTTTATGGCTTGGGAGCTCACCCTGGCTTGGAAATACTTTATTCTTAATTTATGATCTAATCTGTAAATGAAAGGCTTTTTTTCGGATTTAATGTTTTTTAACAAGGTGACAACTTCGACCTTCCCAACTCAAGGACAAGTTTTACTGAGCAACCAAAGAATAAAATACATGGTAAGGGACCTGTACGCAGAGAGAAGGCTTCAAGCCCTTATTGTCGTCTGCGCATCTCAAATGGGACATACGATTTCTATCAACTGACAATAAGGAGCAATACTGAAACTTAGAACGAACCGAAATTATTCCATATATGAGTGGTCGCCCCCTCCTCAATACCCCGCTCTTTTCGCTAAAGTTTTTTAGTAATTAGAAAAATCTTCTTATTCCAATTGAATGACCCTTGTGTTTTAGGAGTCGTTCTTAAACAATTGGGATAAACCGTCAAACTTCAGCGTAGAGAGCGACGGATTAAAGAAGGGATAGTCAAGTTTCATATACAATATACTTACGGTTCGTTTTAAGCTTTAATGTTGCTCCTTGCTTTCAATTGAAAAAACTTATTTTTTATCTCAATTCTGACCGTTTTTTTCAAATAATGCCAGGAAGTCCACCTCCCCCTCTGTGGAAAACTTTCCCCAAGGATAATTCCTCCATTGAAAATTCGTCCCACGTAAAATAACCTCCCACCCCCACGCTCCCTGAAAATTACCCCTGGATAATTCCATCCTTACTGAAACCCCGCCCGGAAAATTTCCTAAGGGCAATTCCCCTGGAAATTCTTCCTAGTTTCACTTTAAAAAAAACTTATTTTCGATTTGACTCCTGATCATTTTTCAAATCATCCCGAAATTCCCCCTCCGTAAAAAGTTTCCCCGGACCCCTCCCCTCCCACGGAAAGTTCGTCCCGCGAAAAATTCCCCACGGAGAATTTCTCCCATGGACAATCCACCCCTGCCAAGAAAAATCCCCCTAGACAATTCCTTCCCTGCAGAATATTTCCATCTAAAATTTGCCTGAACAACTCCACATGCAAAATTGAGTCACCAAAGAGAAAGTAAGACAAAAAATAAGAATTCTGTATATTAATTCTTGCAGACTTCCCATGTAAAACTCTCCCCAGAACTTTCCTCCCAACAGAAAATTTTCCCCGCGAATCTTTTTTGTTGGGGGTGTTTCTCCCTTTTACAAAACTCAGACAAACTTTCTCAGGCCCGTAGCTTTTGGTGGTAACATTAAAGTTAATAGATTTTATAAATTAGGAATCAGCAGAAAAAAAAACAATTCTTTGATGTGTTAATTTTTATCAATTTAGGCTGAGTCGCTCCTTACTTAGGCTACAGCTCGTTTCCTAGGAACTGTTTGATAAGATGTACCTTGGATATTTTTTGAAATACTTATCCTTAATCCGAGGGCTTGATGACTTTCCGAAATCCCGTACACCAAGTCGCGCCTACTAAAAGTTGCAAAAATGTGCCAGGTGTGGTGGAACTGTGACAAGCGTTTCGGGGAATGTGTCACGCTTTTCGGAGCAGTGCAGCATTGATGGCGCTCCAAGACGTACACTCGCCTTAGTTTCCGTAATGAACCATTTATTTAAGAGTTGCTTTTTTTCCTTTTAAACTAGTAGACCAATAATAATAATAATAATAAATGATTTACATTCTCAAAAGGAAAATTTTATTCGGAAACTAATTTTAAGACAAATTCAAAAATACAACCTTCTAATAAATCCAAATTAATCTAAGCTCTATTTAAGACAAGCCATATCTTCTTTAAGCTAAGTTAATCACTAGTTTATATTATACCTATGACATTGTTTCCTTAAGAAGAAATAATAACTTAATCTATTAGAATGAATATATAGTTTATAATAAATAAATATCAAGCAATTAAAGGAACAAAGGACCCACTCCTCGAAATGTGTTAACTGTAGCAGGAAAATACAAAATTTTTCATGTTTTAGTTCCCGTCCCCTGCTAGTAAAAGTCCTAATAGCTCCCTCCCTAGGGAGCTGGTCCAGATAAAAATTTTTTTTAGGTCAACTTTTCCTTGAGCGGGTTCTCCCTGTACGAATAATCCGTCTGTAATGAATATAAACAACATATAAACACAAACAGAATGTCAAATGTGGCATTAAGATAACTAAACAAGACATTGTAAAAATTGAAAAACACGATTAGAAAGTACCTTAATATTGAATACAGAAGAAACAAGTTTCTTCAATTTAAAATGCGGAAACAAATTGACATAGAACAAGCATTAGATCGAAAATATTTTATTCATTTTCCAGGGAGAAATATGGCTAGATATTTCACAAGGATGTTGCCAATTATTACATTTCTTATGGAAAAAATAGGAGAACAAAAATGTGAGCAGCTGTTCAAAAACTTAGTCAGTCAATCTCTATTCTGGAAAGGAGTTCACAGGCAGGGTCAAGAATTTAAACTAAAATAGTAATAAAAACTGTCGAGAGGAGCAAACCGGTTTTGGACTTTTTAAATGTTTTTGTCCCTGACTTTTTTCACAATCATGGAAGCTTTGTATCGCTCATCAGCTCGGATATTCAACCCTGAAAGATAGGCCCTCGCTTTGCATAAACAGAATTTCCTCAGTAGGGTATATCTTTACTTAACCAGGTCATTAGGGTCCAAGGATATTAAATTGAGTCCCCGAGATTACAGGAGCTAAAATAAAGCACATGCACTGAAAAGATTAAAACTATGAGATCATTTCAAAACAGTTTACTTAATCTTTCTTTTAATATTAATTAAATAAAAAAAAACATTTTTTTTCAACTGAAAGTAAGGAGCAATATTAAAACTTAACGAACAGAACATAATTCTGTATATTCAGGAGGGGGGGGGGTCGGCATGTCCTCCACCTTCATTCTTTACGTTGAAGTCTTAAAGCTCTTTAAATACTTGTGATTCAAAATCAAGAACCACTGTTTGAGAGTCTTTCCTAAAGAATCAGGACAAGAAGTCAAACTTTAGCGTAAAGAGCGAGGGTTGAGGACGTGGCAACCTACCTGATAGAGAGTATAATTTCTGTTCTTTTAAGTTTTAATGTTGCTCCTTACTTTCGGTTGAAAAACTTTTTTTTTATATAATCAAAAGTACAGAACCATACATGATAACCATAACTAAATATTAGAAAAACAGTTTAATGATAGGGGGACTTGAAATTTTTTCTCCCTTCCATAAAGTGAATAATTATTTTTTATGTGTGTGTGTGTTATTATAATCTATATGTGTGTTATCATAACAATTTATTATTATTAAATGGATAGATGCAGAACTATTTACTCGTACTAGTCATGAGGTCTTAGCAATTCATACCGATGGTTTTACTATTTCGTCAATTTTTGTTTTTCTAAAGGATTATGCAAAGAGAGTTCTTAATGAAACAATAAAGACCCCCCTGTACGAGGGATTATTATTAGGTTTATTTTAGCAGAGGAAAGCCCAGGCGGAAAATCCAAATACGGTAGATTAAAGTAAAGCTATTTAAGAAATAAAAACAAAATGACTTTTGAGTTTGGAAAACAGAAATAATCAAAGGGTTAAGCTTAACCAGTTGAGCTACTAATTATGAACAAAATAAGAGGAACAAATGGAGAATTCCTTTCTCATACCTTGGACACCTTCATGCAGTGGCGGATCCAGGGGGGCGCCCCCTAACGTAATCTAAAGTAGTGTAATTTCCTTAATTAGCGCAAGTTTGCGTTAATTAAACTTACTCCTAACGCAAGTTTATCGGATCAACCTATTTTGCCCCCCCCCTAAAAAAATCCTGCATCCGCCCTTGCCTTAATGTGGAGTATTCTTTATATAAGAATGCCATGGTCTCCCAGAAGGGAGCGGTGGAGGGGACTCAGGATTTTTCCTTCCAAAGGGCCCCTAATAGGTGTCCTTAGTCAAAAACGACGTGAACGCTAATATATTATCTTCTTTTCTTCCGACCACTTCGTATGGAAGGAGCGGTCGTAGAAACTTGGGAAACGAATCATTCGATTGAAAATTGAAAGTTCTAGTCCTCTTTTTAAGAATAAAAAATTTTTAGATTAAAGTAAAACGCAGTTTTTCACACAAAAAATGTATTTTTTGGTATTTACGTACTTTCGAGAGGGATGAAATTCCCAGTGAATGGACATTCTAAGAGAGCTAGCTAATCGATATTCCTATGGCTTAAAACTCTCATTCGGAGTTTTAGAACCCCGGTCCTGAAAAACATTTTGTTTTTCTTTTTTTCCAAAGAATATCTAGGCACGACGCCATGTCATTATACTAAAACGAGAAGAGCCAACCTTAGAGTTGCTGCCCTGGCCCTAAAAATGGACTTACGTCGTCATCATCGGCCAGACGTCATCGAGCGCAAAAAAGTTTTACATAATCTTAAACTGAGAACATTTTAAAATCTCAAAAAAGAGTAAAGAACGATCCAGTCTCTACGAATTGTTTTCTTTTCTTCCAACCACTTCGTGTGGACGAGGTGGTCGAAGAAAATTGAGAGATGGGTCATTTGATTTTCTAGTCGTCTTTTTAAGAGTCGAAATTAAAGCGTCCCCATTTGGGGGCACTTTAAAAAGCGATGCGGCCTCTATGTGTTACTTTTTCTGTCGGCAACTTCGTAAAGAATAAAGGCGAAAATCCAGAAAACGGCAATGCTTTGAATGTTAGTTATTCGTCAAACAAGTTTTCAAAACTACGCCTCAAGTAAGAATGATAATAACAATAATAACTACCGCCTGGAAAACTGTCGGCGAGTGTTTGAAGCACATAAGCATTTCTGACCCTGTTTCCGAAAAGCTTATTACAGATCCATATCGTAAAGATGTGTGAAAGACAAAAGCCTTTTAGAAAGTCAGATTTCTAAAAATCTTTCAAGCAAAAATCATGAGATAAATGTCGAACAATGAATCTAGAACATAGTGCGATTAATCTTTATTGAAGAAAGGACGCCAAGTGCTTGAAATCCGAAGGCGGGACTCATTTTGTAATGGATAGATGTTCCTGAATGGAAAAAATGAACTTCAACTATTTTAAATCTTCCTTTCACGTTCTGCATACAGTAATAAATTTTCGAGAACTGGTTTACTTTTGATTTAGTGATTGGGATGAAGCCAGAATATTCAAAAGGAGAATAAACTGTTGATGAAGGGTAAATAATCCTAAGAGCCTGAAAGAGGCGTCAGTTTCTCCCAAATAACAGTAAAGAAAAAAAAACTTGCTTATAACCCTGGAGGTTTCCACTCATTTTAAGACCATAAACCAATAATGATTGACTTCTTAAAGTACTGCCAGAGTGTTTGTAAGAGGAGTAAACCAGTCAGGGTTAAACAATCATTAGAAACTGGAATAGACGCCAGTCTAAGTTTAAAAGATAAAGAAAGAAAAATGTTGAAACACTGGACGTGTTTACTCATTTTGGGCTTCTAGGTCCAGAGAATTCTAGTCCCTTTTCTTTAGGCGGAATTCAAGCTCCATTTCTTTTTTTTTAAGTTCTGGTAAGAGACCTACGTGTTTATTAACTGAATTTCCAGTTACATTAATTCGTAAAAAGTCTACACTAGAATTATCCTGTCTCCAGGTGGCAGAAGGAGGCGTGTTTTTTTCTTTTGTAACCAAAATTACAAGAATATGAACCCCAGAAAAAAAAATGTCACAAGAGACCTTGATAGACATTTTCTCCAGGTCTGAAGAAACTAAGATAGCTTACCTACTAGTACATTCAGTAAAAAGATTTGTGCCCTGTTCTAGACAATTTACCGAAGACTTGTACCATAAAGATACATGAAAGACAAAGGTATTTGAGGAAGTGACTTTCCTAAAAAAATTTCAAGCAAAAATTATGAAAAAGATGTCCAACAATGAGTCTAGAAAATAGTGCTATCAATTTTTATCAAAGAAAGGACGTAAAGTGCTTAAAATCAGAAGGCAGAATTCGTTTTGTAATGGACAGATATTCTTGCTGGATGGAAAAAATGAGCTCTACTATTTTTAATCTACCTTCACAGACATCCTCCACATACTGATCAACTTTCTACGAAACAGTATGTTTTTACTTTAATGATTGGTGTGCTATCAGTTTAGTCAAAAGAGGCGTAAACAAATGATAAGGGTAGATATTCCTTAGAAACTGGATGAAAGAGTAATTTATATTTTCTAAAAGATTAAAGTAAAAAAAAATATACTTGCATACAATCAGGGACTTTTCACTCATTTTAGGCCTCTAGTTTCGTCGGATTTTAGCCCCCTTTTCATAGGCAAAATTCAAGTTTGATTCGTTTTTTTTTTGTGCTGGCAGTGAAGAACCTAAGTTCCTATTAATTGAATTTTCACATTTATATTGCTCAAACAGTTCGTAGTAAGAAACTGAGTGTAAGGAGCAACTCGGCCAAAGAGCAACCGAAACTCTAAAAAACGGAATTTTGATAAAATTTGATATATCAAAAGAATTGACTCTTTATACAAATTCCAAATATAAAAATTCAATAAGACTAATGTAACCCATCAAAAGCTACGATCAGGAGCTAGAAAGGCATATACTTTTCCTTTTGTAATTAAAGCACGTACAAGATAGTTAACCCCAGAAAAAAAATGTATACAAATGTTGTAGATACTTCCTTTCTTCATATTTGGAAAAAAAATATATAACTTTTCGACAGTAAGCCTATCCATCAGAAGGATTTGTAGTCTGTGTCTGGATAGCTGATCCAAGACGCGTATCATAAAGATCCATAAAATACGAAGTCTTTGAGAAAGCGACTTTCCTAAAACCCTTTCAAGCAAAAAGCATGAAAAAGATGTCCAACAATGAATCTAGAAAATAGTGCGATTAATCTTTATCAAAGAAAGGAGGTCAAGCGCCTGAAATCAGAAGGCGTAATTTGTTTGTAATGAATAGATGTTCCTGGGTGGAAAAAATGAAGTCCAACTATTTTAAATTACCCTTCCATGTTCTGCACAGAGTAATAAAGATTTGAGAAAATGGCTTGCTATTTGATTCAATGATTGGCTTGTTACCAGAATACTCAGAAGGGGACTAAATGGATGATGGGGGATATAAAGTCCCAAGAGCCTAAAAGAAACGTCAGTTTCCCCACTTTCACTCATTTTGAGCCCCCTAGATGCATTCAACTTGCCCTCGGTTTTCATTTGCCAGAATAGCCTACATAGTTTAGAAGTTTAAACTTTAAAGAGTAGAGAAAAAAAATAGCCTAGCTTACAACCCGGGATATATTCAATCATTTTTGCCACTTAGACTAAAAATATTGTACCCTCCTTCTCTTGGAAAGGATCCAAGTTGTGCTTCTTTGATTTTAAGTACCTGTACGTGAAGAGCCTACTCTTCCATCAATTAATTAAAAACTTTTCCCAAGAAGAAGTTTTTTTCAGAAAAGTAAAGAGCTATATCAAACCATAGCCGAGCAGAATTAAAATCACATACAAAATCAAACATTTCGTGGTAACGAACTGTAAGTAAGGATCGACCCGGCTCAATAGTAACCGAAACTCTAAAAGACAGAATTTTGATACCAATAGATACATCAAAAGAATCAGATTTGTATGCTGATTTCAAACATATGAGTTTCACCAAGTTTAATTTTACCCATCAAAAGTTACGAACCTTTTTTCGAAAGTATTTACAATACTTTCGAAAAAGGAGAAACACCCCCTCCCCTAAAATTAATATAATTAAAATCACACCATCAGATTGAACGTCTCAGATAACCCTACTGTAGAGGTTTCAAGCTCCTATATGCAGAAATGTGGACTTTTGTATTTTTTGCCATAAGAAAGATCACAGATGCGTGTTTATTTGTTGTTTTTTTTTTCTTCCCAGGGATGATCGTATCGACCCAGTGGTTGTAGAATATCTTGAGAAGGCTCATTCAAACGGAAATGAAAAGTTCTATTGCCCTTTTTAAGTGACCAAAAAAAATGGAGGGCAACTAGGCCCCCTCTCACGCTCTTATTTTCCCCAAAGTCACCGGATCAAAATTTCAGATAGCCATTTTGTTCAGAATAGCCAAAAAAATTTAATAACTATGTCTTTAGGTATAAAATAACCCCCCCCCTACAGTTCCCGGGGGAAGGGCTTAAAGTTATGAACTTCGCCAATTGTTTACATATAGTATTTGTTATTGGGAAGTATACAGCCATTTTTTGGGGGGAGGGGGTTGTGCTTGTGGTGGATTTCTAAGGGGAGAGCCTTCCTTGGAGAGGGAAATTTCTGGGGAGTGAATATTCTAGGAGAAATTTTACACTGGGGGGAGTTGACAGAATTCCTATATGAAATTCTTTTTAATTATCTAATATTCTCTTTGCTAAATTTTTTATACGCAAATGTTCCGGGAGAATTATCCATGGGATTTTTTCAGCGCCTTTTGTTTTCTGAGAAATGATTTCCACGGAAGGGCGCATTTATGGAGTGATCGAGAAACCGATTAGAGATTAAAGTCTTATTCCAATAAAAAAAATGCTAAGGAGAATTTTTTAGGGTGAATCGTCCACAAGTAATTTACAGAGAGGGGGATTCTCAGCGGGAAAGGAACTGTCTAGAGGGAATTTGACGGGGGTGGGGTGCACTTTTTCTTGGATGAAATTTCCACGGAAGAATTTTCCTTGAGAGGGAGGGGTATATTTCATAGAGGGTGATCCAGATTTACCGGCATTATTTGAAAAACTAACAGAAATTATGTCATATATGAAGGGTAGCACCCTCCTGAATACCTTACTTTTTACGCTAAAGTTTGACTGTTTACTAAAACTGAAACACAGGGGTCATTTAATTAGAATATGAAGCTTTTTTAAAAGTGCTAATACTTTCAGCGTAAAGAGTAAGGTATTGAGGAAGGGGCGACCCTTCATATCCGGAATAAATCTACCAAAATTAATATACAAATTGTGCTTTAATTTTTCATGTATGGTGAGCTAAAATCGAACCTGCATTAGTTGAAAAACGTTCAGAAATTAAATAAATAAAAAAAAAAAAATCTTTTTTAACTGAAGGTAAGGAGCACCATTAAAACTTAAAACGAACATAAATTATTCCGTATAGGTAGGGGTTTGTCTCCTCCTCAACGCCTCGCTCTTTACGCTAAAGTTTGACTCTTTTTCACAACTCTACTTTTTAAAACAATAAAACAACTTTAGCGTAAAGAACAAGGCGTTAGGGTTACGTTAGCGTAAAGAGTTACGCGCCTGAGAAAATTCGCCTGATTTTCGAAAAAAGGGGAAACACCCTTTAAAAGTCATAGAACTTTAATGAAAACCACACCATCAGATTCAGCGTATCAGAGAACCCTATCGTAGAGATTTCAAGAACCTATCCGCAAAAATGTGGGATTTTGTATTTTTTGCAAGAAGAAAGATCACGGATGCGTGCTTATTTGTTTTTTTGTTGTTTTTCCCCCAGGGGTGATCACATCAACCCAGTGGTCCTACGATATCACGGGAGGGCTCATTCGAAAGAAATTAAAAGTTCTAGTGCCCTTTTTCAAGGACCCAAAAAAATGGAGAGCAACTAGGCCCCCTCCCACGCTCATTTTTTCCCAAAGTCATCCAATCAAAATTTTGAGATAGCCATTTTGTTCAGTATGGTCGGAAAATATAATAACTATGTCTTTAAGGATGACGGAATCCCCCACAGTCCCCGGGGGAAGGGCTGCAAATTATGAACTTTGTCCAATGTTTACATATAATATTGCGTGGTTATTGGGAAGTAAACAGACTTTTTCAAGGGATATTTTTCTGGTAGTGCGGGGGGGGGGGTCGGGGGTTACGTGTGAGGATCTTTCCATGGAGGAAGTTTTCATGGGGGAAGGGACATTGCTATGAAGGGGGCGCCGGATTTCCCATCATTATTTAAAAAAAACGATCAGAAATTAAATAAAAAAAAGTTTTCAATTGAAAGTAAGGAGCAACATCAAAAATTAAAACGAACGGAAATAATTACGTGTATGATTAGGATCGCCTCCTAGTCATTACCTCGCTTTTTACGCTGAAGTTTTTTTTTAATACCTTCATAAGAGCTATGTTATAAATTTGCAGTAAGTCTGTATTCTCGCAATTTGAAGATAATTGTCGAACTTAGAGAAATAATCAAAAAAAAAAAATAAACAGAATATATCTGAAACTGTTAGATAATCGGCTTGCAACCTTGGGCCAAATTCAAGAAAAAGTTCACGATGAACATATAAAGCAAGTAGTATAATTTAAGGAACTAAGGAATATTTAAGGAAAAGAAGCAGCCTAATTTACCTGAAGCTGTCTGAGACCCAATGGCAGCACAAAAGAAAAAGGATAATTAGGTAAAAGGTAACAAATTAGGTAAAAATATAAATCATAAGAGCGAACTGAATATCTCGATGATAAACTCTCGATATGATGCCTATCATAAAAAAAGCCTGTATTAGACGGTAGACAAAATTATTTTCTTATAAAAGAATATTTAAATAAAAGATATATTACGTTTATTTACTTTGGTAGCCTAAACCTAACAATGTGAACAAAAAAGGAGAAAATCCTCAAAAAGTAAGCAATACTTCAAAGCCAAAAGAGTTACATAAAGAGAATGCCAAGCCACAGGTTAAGACATTGAATAAACTGGAATGATAACAAAAAGGACTGTAAAAAATTATTACAAAAACGAGTGTCGAAAGGACTTACAGTATCTTTTGGTGTTTCTAAACTAGGCTATCAATTTAGCTTAAATAAAAGTGGATATACAGCACGGGCGTAATTTGCTATGGGACAGGGAAGCAACTTCCAAACCTCAGTTTGACCCTTCCTCCTACCCCGTTTTGCCCCCCCCCCCAGCTGAAATTTATTTTCTCCAAAAATATGGTCAAAACTAACATAGGCCTACATAATTCAAGCATCCACAAAAACGTGTTAGTTTTCTTTAGTGTATCTTTACCTTTACGATACTATATGCCTCATTTTTCAGTTTTCACTTGATTTGCAGTAAACTGGCTCCAAATCTGCCCCCCCCCCCCAGAATTTTGACAAAATTACGCCGCTGATATATAGAACAATCGTTTCTTAGTTTATTTTTAGAGTTAAAGTTTGTTCCCTCTGCAAACCTTATGTGTTATTTTTCTGGTATCTAACGGTATTAATGGTTCAATACAAAAATTTTGATATCATTCAATAGTTGAGACCCAGCTCTGCCCATCCACCAAACTATATTTTTGAAATTTCCTTATCTTTTAGGATTGAGAAAACTATCTAAGTTCCCTTCAGAAACATTCCCTAAGAAATGGTCTTAGCAATATCAAAATTCTGGCTCGGTGAATGGATAGATCTGAAACTAGCGAGTCCAATGATGAAGGTATCTTATCCTCACGGTGCAAGTTACAGCAATAGGTTTGTCGCAAGATTGCAAGTTTCACACAGAACATAAGCTTTAACCAATAAAAACAATTTTATTTTTGCTTGTTTGTACACCTATCTAATATGCTAATTCAGTTTAAAATGTGCAAAGTTAAGTAGCTAGGTCTATTTGTTATTCCCCGTTTCTCCTATGACCGTAGAGGTTAGAAAGGTAGAGTAGGTTCCCAGGGACACAGGAGACCTATAAGGGGAATGGGAATCTTCTCCCCTAGGAAATCAAGAGTCAATCTCCTTATATAAGATCTCAAGATAACTAAGAGATGTAAAAAGCTGTCACCTGACTTTTGCTGCAAGAAAGTAAACAGAAACTTTGTTCAATTTTTATCTAGAACAAAATTATAGTCATGAAAATCCATTCGACGAGAGACGGGGACGGGGAAGGTACCCCTCAGGATTTTGAGGGATCTTCTCTCAGGAACATTGAATACACTGAAGGAATAACAATTTAAATTATCGGGTATAGGCACGTACGCAAGCTTTTTGGTTTTTGTTTTAATGGAAGAGTAGATAATAAAAATAAAACATTTGATAAAATGAATTACAAGTAACAAAGATTGCAGAAAAATAGAACTGGAGGGGGCAGGCCCGAAACCCCCTCATCGTGCATACGTGCATGACTGGTGAATATTGTTTGATATTTCATTTGTTTTGAAATCCGTCTTTTACGCAAGTCCTAGGGTTTTTTTCTTCACATTACTTGTTTTAAAGTGTTATTTAAATAATCCAAAAATAGGATTATTAGATCAAACCTGAGCATAAGCCCTAACCACCCATCGCTACAAGCAGTAGAGTTGAGCAGTATAAATTAATATACCCAGTCATTCCTGAGTTACGCCCTTTTGCCAATCCGTATACACTTAACATGCTTTGGTTTAGTTCAATACTCCTCTCAAAATTCTCCGAAAGGCTCACCTGAATGTCTTTCGTCTTCTTGGAAAGTAAAGTTCAAACAAGCATACCTTTCTCATACCATATATTATAGGTAATCAATGAACGAATTACCTAACTTGCCCTGATGACCGTGGGGAGGTTGACATCCCCTAAGAAATAATTACCGGACCTTTAAACAACGCTGAACAAAATCACTCTCTTAAACTTTTGATCAGATGTGTTTTGGGGAAAAATAGGCTTTGGGGAGGGGGGTTGACTGTCCTCCATTCACTTTTGACTCTTAAAAAAGGGTGCCAAAACTTCCGACTTCCAGTCAAATGAGCTCCATCTGATCCAAAGCTTATGCAAACACCCGTTCCATAAGAACCTTATATGCCATAGGGCACGACTTACAACCCTTGTTCCTGGGCTATATGGGGTTGTGTCCACCCTATATACATTGTTATATGATTTTTGGGCTATAAGTAACAAAATGGCTATCTCATAATTTCAATTCAATAACGTTTCGGGAAAAGAGGATGTCAGGGAGGGGGGAGGGGGGTTACTCTCCATGCCTTTTGGCTTTTAAAAGAGACGTAGAACTATACATTTCCAATCAAATGAGCCTCATCTAAAGTTAACAGGACCACCCCTTCCATAAAAACCTTATATGCCCCTGGGCATAACTTTTAACCCGTACCCACAGACTTGGAGGATTGTGTCAAACCCAACGGTCCTTTTATATGAAATTTTGACTATTTTTGAACAGTTGGCTATCTCAAAATTTCCGTCAAATGCATTGGGAAAAATATAAATTGGGGGGAGGGGGTTGGCCACCCTTCCATCACTTTAACTCTTAAAAAAAACACTCAAACTTCTGATTTCCAATCCATTGAGCCTCCTCCAAAGTTTATAAGACCACCATTTTCTATAAAAACTTAAATGCCCACGGGCCATAACTTACAACCCTTGCGTTGAGGGCTGTGTGGGGTTGTCACCATCAAAAACATATTTTTCTAGATTTTTTTAAATACGTTGAACAAAATAGCTATCTAAAAATTTCGATTGGATCTGTTTGGAGAAACGATTGCCGTGTGTGTGTCTGAGTGGGGGCTCTTGTTGCCCTCAAATCACTTTTTGCTATTAAAAGGACACCCCTTTCAGTTTCCAATCAAATGACCCCTTTTCGAAGTTTCTACGACAACAATGACCATTTCAAAATTTATATCGATACATTCGGGGAAAGAACGACAGGGGTGGGGAGATTGGTAGCTGCCTTCCGATCACTTTGACTCTTAAAAAGGGCACTGGAACTTCTGATTTCCAATTCAATGAGCCCATTCCGAAGTTCATATGGACCAACTTTCCATAAAAACTTTATATGCCTTCATGGCATAACTTGAAATCCCTGAGCTGAGGACTGTGAGGGGGAGGGGGTTGTTATCCTCAAAGGCATAAATTCGAAAATCTGCTCTTTCTAAAACTGGTTCAACTATTTCCCTTCTTTTTTTTATTAAAACGGTAGAATAAATGAAACCGGTTGGATTGAACTTAAGAAGGGCAAACTTGCAATTATCGGCTCCAAAATCACAATCATATAATTTCCCTTTAAGTTTAATGTCCCTCATTCATTCTTACGCCGTTCTTCTACTTTACCCTAAAACAGCGTTAAAACTTCTTTAACCTTTCTTTACAATGATCGTAATTGTATTGGAAAGTTAGGCCACGTAAAAACCGATAGGCCTACAATAGCACAATAATAATGTTAAGCGAAGCAACGCTAAGAAATAACGAGATAAAATGTATAACAAAACATTGTAAAAGTAGGAGGTATCATGAAATTGCGATTATTTCTAATCCCAATGGGGTAATTTCTGTTTTGTTCTTTAGTCAGCAGGTATGTATGAAAGGATAGGGGGGGGGCGTCAGATATCCCAAATATAAAAGAATTTTGCAATATTCTCTCGCAAATTCTAAAATTTTCAGCTAATTTACTTGTCAATATTTTTTTGCCAACTGGAGAATAAGTAGAGGCTTCAAAAGTGGCTGATTAACTAGGGCCTTCTTATGTTAGTAGGATAATAATAGAGAAATAAATAATTTACTTGAAAGAAAATCTTGCGGCTCAAAAGCTTTTCGTTCTTACTGGCTTCATGTTTCGTCCAGAAGAACCAACCAGGTAAAACTCGAATTTTGTTTTAGCTGGCTTATAGTTTTTTTTTATAGGAGTATTTAAAATCCATTAGGTTTTATATAGGCTGAGTTATTTCTCACCGGAAATACGTCAGAGGCATAAATTAATAAAATTAAAACACATTTTTTACTACGGAACTATAGGAAACTAATCCTCTCTTTTTTTTCTTTGCACTGACATTCAAAATCGTAGATATAGTTTTTTTTTCTACTTGGGCAGAAGTTTTGCACAGTCATACTTTTTTTTTCACTGGTGTACGGAGTGGCATCAAACCTGAACGTATTAGGCTATACATTTTTTTCAATAAAAGTAAAGAGCAACACTAACACTTAAAATGAACAGCAATTGTTCGATACACGAGAGGTACTGCCACCTCTTCAATACTCCACTCTTTACGCTAAAGTCTTAGAGTTCTTTAAAAATACTTTTCATTCAAATTCAACAGTCCTCGTGTTTCAGCAATCATTCTTCAAGAAAATGCAATTTTGACCCACCTACATCAAGACCCACCGACCTTCCTTTAAAATGGTTGATATACAATTATACACTACTTTGCATATTTTACCAAAGCCCTGGTAAATAAACTTAATTAAATGAGGCTTAAGTTAAAAGTATATACGAACCGTTACGGACTTCATACATCTTTAGGGACAAATCCACCACCACGCAGCATCATCATTCGACAAGATTTAGGCAGACTTTGCGCCAAAATTATTTTTCTGTACCGCAAATGGCAAAAAAAGGCCACTAGAGCTTTTAATTTCCGGTCGAATAAGCCTTTTCCTGATTTTCTAAGACCATTGGTTCGAAACAATATCCACCGGGAAGAAAACGAGCAAATAAACACTTTCTTTTCGGTGGTCATTCTTCTTGGAAAAAATGTAGGATTCCATATTTTGTTGATAAGAGCTAGGAAACTCCGCAATAAGTTTTCTGTTATTATTAGCCCGTGTCGCTCCTTACTTATAACAATTCGTTAACACGGACTGTTTGATATCAATGCATATTGAATTAGATAAAGCCCAGAAATTATCCAAGGGGAATATATAAAATATCGAAAGACATCTTAGTAGGCCTATATAGATGGTATTATTTGTAGGTTATTTATGAACTCTACAATTGCTAATCGCTTAAATTAAAAAGTTTAGAAACAAGTTTTTTTGAAGTCATCTTTAAGACTTTTTGTATTATAATACGAGTCTATTAGTTCCGTGGTTTTCGTTATTAAGTCAGAAATTTGATTAGCCTATAAAATTATTTCAACTGCTGGGGTAAAAGTAAAGGAAACTTGGCCTATTTTTAATTCCTATTTGACCAGATAGTATTTATAGACGCAAGAAAATATCTTTATAATCAGCGAAAGTTGAACCACCTGGTGTACATGTCGAAGCGCCACAAAGTTCCGCCACGCCTGGCCTAGTTTCACCATGGTTGGCCAAGTCCCGACAACGCTTCACACAGTTTAACCATGCTTGGCACACTTTCGCCACGCTAGACATGCACCATCTGGTGTATGTGATTTCTGAATGTTGGCAATCCTTCGATAATCAGTAAATCCGTGTGGTAAATTCTCCTATTAGAAAGCTAATCCCAAAATGCAAATAAGAAGAAAACCTGACTGATAACAGGCAGACGAACTATCTCAACAGAATTAATTGTGCTAAGTCCCTCCTTATAATTTACTATCACTATGCTTTTCAAACTAATAAATTGTACGGAAATGATGGTAAATGTTGTACGTTAACGACAGAAGAAAATTTTGCAGCCGTCATGCCGTCATTAATCAATACAGCAGATAATACGCATGATATACGGAACCTTTTTTGCTTTTAGATCGATCAATATGACCAAGACATTTTGATTGAAAGTTCAATGGCTGCATGTGCGTCCATCAAATGTGGCTACATATCCATAAATTCTGCTGCATATCTGTATATGACTAACAGACTTTGGCAGTATGTCTCAATACATGGCACTTCACGCTAGGTTTTTAGTACTTTTAAAAAAGCTTCATGTTCTAATTAGACAGGCCTTGTGTTTCAGGATTCGTTCTAAAAAATTGGAACAAACAGTCAAATTTTAGCATAAAGAGTATGGTTATTATATTGAGCAGGGGGGCTACCCATTTATATACGAAATAATTTATGTTCGTTTTAAGTTTCAATGTTGCTCCTTACTTTCAGCTGAAAAAAACTTATTTTTTATATTTAATTTCTGATCATTTTCAAATAATTCCGGAAAATCTGGCTCCCCCTCCATAAAAAATTCCCTCCCCTCACGGGAAACTCCTCCCACGTAAAATACAACCCCCCCTCCCCGTAAAATTCCTTCCGGATAATTCAATCCTCGCTGAAAATCCCTCCCCATTTCCGACAGAAGATTGAGCCTGAAAAATTTTCCTAAGCATACTTTCATTTAACAAAGACTATGTTCTAATCGTTTCCCCAATCATTCCGGAAATCCCCCTTCCGTGGAAATTATTTCTAAACACGCTAACGAATTTCCCCCGGAACATTTCAACATGCAAAATTGAGTAGGCAAAGAGAAAGTAATACAAATAAAAAGAATTTTGTATAGGAATTCTGCCCAATCACCCCAGTGTAAAATTCTCCTTGGAAAGTTCATCCCCAGAAATTTCCCTCAACGCGGAAAATTATCCCAATGGAAACACACCCCAAGCACCCTCCCCTCCCCCACAAAAAAAATGTGTGTATACTTTCCAATAGCAAATACTATACGTGAACATTGGGTAAATTTTATATCTTAAATACCTATCATCAGGGGCGGGGGGGAGGGGGGCCATGTTATCTCCAAAGGCATAGTTTTGGGACTTTTCAACGATTCTAAACAAAATGGCTATCTCAAAATTTTGATCGAAGTATTTTGGAGAACAGGGGGCGTAGGAGGGGGCTAGTTGCCATTCAATCTTTTTGGTTAATTAGGAAGGGCACTAAAACTTTTAATTTCCGATAAAATGAGCCCTTTCCCGATGTTCTAGGACCATTGGTTCGATACGATCACCCCTGGAAAAAAAAAACAACAAAAAAACAAATAAACACGCATCCGTGATCTTTCTTCTGACAAAAAATACAAAATTCCACATTTTTGCAGATAAGAGCTTGAACCTTCTACGTTTCGTTTCCCTGATATGCTGAATCTGATAGTGATGTTCATTAAGATTCTTTGACATTTAGGGGGTGTTTCCTTCTTCTTTAAAAATCAGGCAAATCTTCTCAGGCTCGTAATCTTTTATGAGTAACACTAAGTACAATGAATATTACATATTTGGAACCAGCGCAATAAGCAGATCTTTGGATATATCTATTGATATCACAATTCTGTTTTTTTAGAGTTTCGGTTACTACTGAGCAGTGTCACTCTTTACTTACAGTTTGTTACCATGTATTTCTTTTATTAGCTCTATTTTAATGTGTCTTTACACATAAACTGAAGTCAGAAGCATAAAGCATCTGTCGATTCAGTTGTATTCGAATCCTCAGGTTTCGATTTCTGGATAATTTTAATTATCTGGTACATCTTGATTTTGTAATTAAATGCTAAATACAATGCAATTTAGAAGGCTAGAGCTGGTTTCTGACCGAATTCGAATTTCAAATTAGTAGCCATATTTCAGCTCCACCCGATGAATAAAAATGCCTTCCTATGGGCCACTAGTTACTTCATTTTTGTTTCACATCATAATTGAAAATCCGTTTCTCTGGGCAACAAAAGTGTGCTTAAAATAAATACTCAATTCCTATTTACACTCTTGTAAAACCTTCTATTGACACCATATCTATATATCTACCTTTTCTAGAAAGACCATAGATGACCTATTTTAAGGTTTTATTTTAAATTTTAAGACGGCATACGACATATTTTAAGATGTTTTACAAATAAATTGAGACTAGACGCAGAAAGACAGAGCCATAGGCTTCAAACACAGTTTTCGTTCTCAAGCACATGTTGATCTGATCACTAAACACCAAAGACCTTACAACCCAAAATGCTAAAGTTCTATTCTCACGGGATTCGAGTTTTTGTGACAGGAGCCGTATTTTAGCTCCATCCGAAACAAAGAGATCTCTTATAGATGAATTATTTCAAAAAATCTTCGCTTTCTAAAGAGTTAAAGAGGCTGAGTCGAAAGTTCGAACATTAAAATGTACAACGATTAGGAGGTGCAGTTGGGCGGCGTCTACCCCCAAACCCCTCCACATTTGCAGCCTCTTTTGTTAAGGTTTTTTAAGTCCTGTAGCCTGCAATCAGTTGGTCGTACCAAGTTCATCACATTATAGCTTGTTATCGGTTAGGGAAAAATCTCCTGTAAAAAATCCAGCAAACAGGCTCAGAACTGTTTCTAATCAAAGAGATGCAATAGGATGTTCTTACGGTAAAAAATTCAAGCAGACTTCGTTCGTGTTGCAAAGCATTCCTTTGCAAGGGAAAAAGCGGGGGTTGGGGGGGGGGAGACCCCCAAAATAAAAACCTTAACAAAAGAGGCTGCAAAAGCGGGGGGTTTGGGGGGCAGCAGCCTCCCCAACTGTACCTCCTAATCCCTGTACGTTTTAAGGTTCGAACTTGTGACTCAGCCTCTTTAACTCTTTAGAAAACATAGTTTTTTTCAAATAATTTCTGCACGTTTTTATACAATTTATTACTTATTATTGCTTGACTAACTGTTAGCTGATCATGTCAAGAGTAAAAGTGGGGGGGGCGGCCACCCCCCCCCCCCAAACCCTACGCTTTTTAAGATGCTTTTGTTAAGGCTTTTATTTCCTGAATGCTCAAGTCAAATGCACAATAAGAATTTCTTTTTTCAACTTTTCTTCGAGCATGCGGGTATACTGCGTGTTATCAAAGCAGAGGAGAGTTACCTGTAAGCTGAAAGCCGACTGCGATATTATTCTGGAGACGCCTGTTGAGCCGAAGTATTTAATAGATTGGATTTAAAAAAGAAACTGAGTTTCGTTTTTAAACTTTAAATTTAAGAGATACTACTTTAAATTCTATATATAGAAAATTTAATCACGGGGAATCGAAACCGGGTCTTCCGCATGACAGGCAATAATAGTGACGACTGTACCATCAGAGACTGATGATAATTTATTTTTAGTCTCTGCAATCTATTTTCGACGCAAGCAAATAGAAAGTAAGATTTTCGTTTTTCGACAAAAAAAACTTCTGGGAAAGAGCTGGAATTTTCGGAAGCTTGCAGTCGGTCTTGTCAGGTTAAGAGGACTATTTTGATCGAATTTAATAATGAAATACTATGCTTTTAGGAATTTCAAAAATTAACATGGGCTCTTATAGGAAAACAAGGTTTTTCGTAAATGTAAATTCGGGGGATAATTTTTTTTGGTCTGAAAATATCAAAAGGCCCTAACAGGTCGAATTCCGCTTCGAATGAATCCTCATTCACCTGGATCCGTTGCCAACTGTGGCATGTAGGCGTGGCTAACAAAAAAAAAATAATTTGATGAACATTAAGTGGGTACATTTGGTTTTTGGAAAACAGGGAAGGAGTGATCGGATTGAGCTGAAATTTCGAGGATAAGCTCCAAGGCCCTAGGAAAGCGTATCTTCTAAATTTCAAAGATCGGACAACGTTAAAGGGGGACTGTGGTGGGAGGGTCGAAACTTCCGGCCCACTTTCCCCCATGAAGATAAAGTCGGAGGGGGGTGAAATTTTGCATGTTTCTTAGTTTGAGCTTAGGCTACAAAATGCGATCATCGCCGTCACTCTGCGACCGCTAGGACCGCAAATCGCTTAACATTGTGGTGGGTCGCCTCTTTAAAGAGGCACAAGTGTGCCTCCTTGAGCACAAGTGTGCCTCCTTGATGTTTGGGTTCCTCTCTTTTCCGGGTCAGAGTTAAAAATTCGTTTCGCCAGCCGGCAAAATCGTGTCTTAAATAAATGTCCGTGGGGGGTAATGTGGGAGTTTCTTTTCCATAGACGAAGTTTTCATGAGGGAAGGAACATAGATATGAAGGGGGTACCGGATTTCCCAGAATTGTTTAAAAAAACGATTAGAAATTATATAAAAAAAAACAATTTTTTCAACTGAAAGTAAGGAGCAACATCAAAACTTAAAACGAACAGAAATTATTACGTATATGATTGGTTTCGCCCCCTAGTCATTACCTCGCTCTTTACGGTAAAGTTTTTTTTTGTACTTTCATCAGAGCTATTTATGCTAATTGACGGCTTTTGTGATTAAGAGATCGTTCTTAAAGAATTGAAACAAAATTTAAACTTTAGCGTAAAGAGCGAGGTACTGACTAGGGGGCGAACTCCCAAATATTACCTTAATAAAAATATACGAATATAGAAGCTCGTTACGTAAGTTAATTCGTAAATTACATCAGAGCAAAATTTCGAGAAAGCCATTTAGCCAAAAAAGTAAAATTAATATGCAAATTTCGTTTTAATTATTCATGTACGGTGAGCCAAAATCAAAGCTGCATTACTTCAAAAACGTTTAGAAATTAAATTAAAAAAAAGTTTTTTTTTAACTGAAAGTAAGGAGCAACATTAAGACTTAAAACGAACAGAAATTATTCCGTATACGAAAGGGGCTGTCCCCTCCTTAACACCCCGCTCTTTACGCTAAAGTTTGACTTTTTCTCACAACTTTATTGTTTAAAACAATAAAAAACAAGCGAGGCGGTGAGGAGGGGACAGCCCCTTTCATATGCGGAATATTTCTGTTTGTTTTAAGTTTTAGAATCGCTCCCTACTTTTAGTTAAAAAAAAATTTTTTTTTATTTAATAGCTTCAAAAGTCAAATATTTGTACAGCGTTTTTCAGAGACGTTTCCAATAATCTTGTTTTCGGGTCAAATCAGTAACTTCCCGTATAAAACTGGGATGCAGTTTAGCTGATGGCAATCAGTAGCGTCAATTTACGAAAATTTAGCGGGAGGGGAGGGGGGAATGTATTTTTGAATATCTAGGGAGGGCAAATATCTCGTTTTTTTCAATGAAGTACCAAAAGACAGGCATTTTTTAAAATAAGAATTCCTGAAAATACTTTTCAAAGTCTAGGGAAGCATAGGCGCATCTGCTTCCCTTCCTATTTACACCACTTAAGCAGCCCTGGAAATCCAATAAACATAAACTTTATCAATATAGTGAAGGAAGGATTTTGTTATCATAATTTTTAGTTCAAAAGAGGCGAAAGACTGGGTTAGCCTACCCTGCAACTAATTATTCCTCAATGAATAATCATCATTATTTATTATATAATTCAGTTCCATAGCATCGTTTTCGGCTAAAACGTTATAACTTATGTTATAACTTATCTTTACTATGACTGATGAAAGACAGTATTTAAAGGTTATTCTAGTTTCTGCTCTGCACTTTCAGAAATAAAAACACAGGTACACAATTTTTGGATTTTTTTTTCATCTTACCTGTAATTTTGGCGGTGTAAGGGCTTCCTTTAATGTGTTTGTCAGCGAATTTAACGGCGATTTTGTATTCGCCTGGCGCCGTCGGGAGATACGAAACAGACACTGTCCCATCTTTATTATCATGACATCCAATTTCAGCTTTACTAGGACCTTCCACTGCCAATGAAAGACCTCCTGCTGAAAAAATAATTGCAATTTAAATAATTCATACTCAAAAGCAGGGCAAAATCTAGGAACTTTTCGAGGGTAAAAGCCCCCTAACCCCCCCCCCCTGGACACAGCCTCACTAAAAAGTATCACATTTCAGCAACATTAACTTTCTATTGTGTCATACTTTTTGTTTACTACTTACCCGATGGAGCTGGTAGAAAAACAAATCAGAACAGTGCTTTCTGGACAAAAAAAACGCAAGATTTCAATGGGGAATCTTTGGGACCAATCTTAGGGATGGAAAAATAGGGATCCCGTTGAATAATAGCATAAGATGCCTCTAGACGTCACTTACTACCTCCATACTCGTCGCCACTCAGTAAACGTTTTCTGGAGTAGAATTTGATTCTGTCTCTTAAAGGACAGGCGACAGACGACTCGAAATTTTGTGTTGGGGAGGGGGAGTTCTCTAATCCTCACAAAAGTGGGTTCTCTAATTTTCACTATGCATTTGACTTTTTCATGCCTTCTTTCCGACAAACCACTTGACTAGTTGAGGTATATTTAACCGTTAATCAATTTAGATTCCCAAAAGAAAAATAGAAAAAAAGAAAATTCTATCTTGGTAGAAACGGAATATGGGGGTGTAATTCGTCTCTTTTCATATCTCTTTGTGTATAAATGGATTTTAATAAGCCCCAGTGCTTTTTTCCCCTGGAAGCTAACAAGATGTGTCAACACTGGTAAAAATGTGAGGATCTTGATACAAAAAATCAATGCAGCCAAGATTTTCGTCAGATTATAACAAAATACACGTAAAGCTTAGAAGAAAAAACTTTGCAAGCTATGACAGCTATATTATGTAGGTTTATACATGAATCTTTATAGACAAACTTTTACATTGGTTGAATCGTTAATCATAAAACATTTTCCTATTATAAATTTAGCAATAAATCAACTTTTTGGCAGAAAGACAGTCTTTAATTCATGCTGTATTTGACGTTTGGAAAGCTTAGCTTCCCCACTTTGGAAACCGTACCGTCCAACACTTTCTAATTCCCACATGGAATTTTACCAATTTTCCTTGAAATGCGGCAAGGAAGGCTCAATCAGTTTAACAGCTATTGATAAACTCAGTGGAAAATATTTATATTTCTCACTTCAACTTATAATACAAAGCATGATCGAATTGAATTTCATTACTGGAAATAAACTAAAATAGCGCTTTTATTAGGATCAGAATTAGGGCGCGCAAGCTACCTTTATAAGCAAAGAGAGATTCAAACGTTAACACTAGTTTTATCAAAAACGATTTTTCAGCTACTTTTTGGTATTAGGCTACCATTTACTTTTACAATAAGAAAACTACTTTATTTAGCAAATTCTTTTTCAAATAACAATACAAATAAATAGTAGCGAAATCAAACAACAAATCAACAATTTAGCGTTTATTCAAATTAAACTGTTTTTAATAATCCGTGGCTAGCAACCTGAAAAACAATCGAGGGATCACCCATTCTCCTCAAATGGTGTACATCTCGTAATGCCACTTGTTCCGCCATAAATGGTATGCTTCTGTCACGATTCACCCCTTCATGCCATGCCTAACACACCTCGTCCAACCCACTTCAAACTTTCGCTACGCGTCGAGCACGCCACCTGGTGCACACACTTTTCGAAAATAGACAACCCCTTGAAATCATTAGAAACCAGTTCAGACAAAAACGTCCCCGGATTAGAATTATTGAGATGAAGCGAATCTGTCCTACCTGAACATTGAGCGTTCTAGTTATGGGCTATATAGCCCAATGAAATATACAGAAAAGAGGATTGGCACAAATTCACAATGGGAGAAGAATGAAAACCAGAATATAAGATTTCTCAGTCAATGTTAATTTTCTCATGCCTACTTTTTGCACTATTTTTTGGTATTAAGCCATCTTTTTCTTAAAAAAGAGAAACAGATTAAAATGATTACAGTTGTGAATTTTTTTCTGGTGAGTTTGATATACCGAAAAATTATATAGAAAAAAAGTATAAGCGAAAGTAAAACTGAAAAAAATAATTATTTACGAATATCTGCAATAATAAGCTTAGGCGTGGCTAGTGGTGGTTAATCGAACAAATAATAGAATCAATTCAAACGAACAGAAGTATTCGAACAGCGAGTTCAGACATACTGGAGAAGCCTGAACGCTCTTGCCAAATTACCTGAACATGCTTGAAAATACATGAACATCATGTTCAGGAAGTATTGGAACACATATCTGTTAAACATTGCTTTTGCATATGAATTTTTATCGTTTATCAATTATTCATTTTTACATTAATTTGTATTTGTTTCTTATCTGTATTATTTTTATGCTTATATGAATGTTGATTTATTCAACTTTATTTTTATTGATAGAGGAGCTTCACTAAAACGGTTTTATCTCTTAGAAAGTATATGAGGACTCATCCTTTAATCCCTACTTACTCCCTGGAAAAGGTGGAATATCATTCTTAAGGAAACGATTTTTCCTTTGCTGTCTTTGATGTATAGCTTTTGAATCATAATCACAGCCGCCATTTCTTCGTCACAGGAAACATTGGGCATTTGTTAAAAATGAAATAAATTCTGCTTTAACTTCGACTGTGCATCCAACAATGCAAATCATCTACGTTTGAGTTTTATTAAAAGCATAATCTTTTTAATAATAACATAATTTAACATAATCTACGCGAAAACTGAACAGTTGGCAAACAGAAGTAATCAGTAGATTTGGATGTGATTTTTGAGTTTTCTAGCTTCCCCAGAATTCATCCAAAAGTAAGAAGAAAATAGAGAATTTATTTATAAAATATATAAATATAGAGTATATAAACAAAAATATTTTCGTTTCTGATATTTTTTTAGTCAGCAACAAAAGTTTAAGCACAAGAACTGAAGACTTTTGAACAAAATAAGAAAAAAGATAATGTAAACTTGTTCGCTATGTTTTTATTGTCTTTTGTGTATTTTTTTGTTGTTGTTGTTTTTTTTACTCTCTAAGAAGCTTCTCTCTTGTCAACATTAATCTTTCAAAAGCTAACAAGCCAATTTTAATTTGTTTGATCAAATAACTTTCTAAATCTTTCAAAACTTGTCATGACAGCCGTTAAAGTTATTTAAAACGTGCCATGAATCAAAACAAAATCCTGTAAAACAACAAGCTCGTAAGATTTATGTCGAGAACTTTGACAGCCTACATATCAACAAAGCAGTATAGACAAAAACTATGGGAAATTTATTAGAAAGAGAACTCAGGTTCATATCGACGAACATAAGCAGTGACTAGTTATCTTGTTGGCTTTTTGCAAGGTTCAGGTTCTGTTTCCTCGTCCATATGGACCTAAGTTCTTTCTAATAGTCTGTAATTAAGTTTTTTCCAAGTCTTTCTCAAGTTCTCTTTCTAATAAATACCCCTTAATTTTTGGTCTATACTGATTTGTTGATATGTAGGCTGTCAAATAATTTGGATCTGTTAAGAATTTGGATTGCTGTTAGACGTCTAGGTTTCTTTGGAGTCAGCTGAAACGTCCAGTTGGCAAATTTTTTAGTTTTTAACCCGTTTTCGAATTACAAAATAGTTATCACTAGGCCATTCTAGTAAGTAGTGGCTAGTTAACTTGTTGGCCTTTTGATAAAGTATGGTTAGTAAAACAGCCCAGCCATAACTATTTTGAAATCCGAAAAACGTGTTGAAATATTAAAGAATTTCAACATTACAGTTGAATTCAAAGAAATTTAGACGTCTAATAACAATTGAAATTTAAAAGACTCCAACTGAACTAAAGTAAAGCTCAATTTAAATTTCACTAGCTTTTATGGATAATTTTGCACTGACAGTAACGCTATTGATTTTTAATCTCTATTAGGTCCATGTTAAAGGACCAAAAACTCGCTTTCTAGTCTCTTTAAAAGCTAGTTTTAATTTATAAATTATTAGAGATAATTTTTATTTATTTATCTATCATACTATTTTTCATTTCGATATTTTGGATGTATTTTCATCAAGTGTCTTTTTTTTTTTATAGATGTATTGGTTGATTACTTTTTCTGGTTGGCTAATACAAATATCTAGCGGTTGATTTTATATTGATTAATTTTAACTTGTAATTTGTTGAATGTCCATCCTTTTTTATTAAACATTTATTTTGAGGATAAAAATATATTTATATCTTTCTAGATAAGGTTTACAAATATATAAAACTCCGAAATACACACCGTTCTCTTCCGTTGCGCGTATAGCGTATAAATATATCCTCAATATTTTTGCTAGTGGACCCGTATCTCTTATCGTCTGAAGAGTTATAGCATTGAGGGTGTAGAAAAACATATGTCTCTGCAATAAACGGCTACTAAAGCTAAGCTACCCAGGGTATCCAGAACTGACCCAATAGCTCTATTTTCCTTTGCGTTTTCTTCATCTTTTATTAAAAGTGATTGTATTATCTTTACTGGTGTCTGTTACGGTGATTAGGGTGCTTTTTATTTTCTTTGGTGTAAATGTGCTCCGTCCCATGTTTTGTACAACCGGAATGTTTTGTGTCAAATTTCGGCGCAGATTTTAAAAATTCATAATAAAAGTCTTGCGAACTGTACCATATGTACAAACTAAGAGGGGGATCCCTCCCCTGATATTGGACCAAAGAGACCCCCGAAAATTGAAAAATAGTGGCGTGAAAATTCATTATATTTGCCTCCCCCCTCCTAAGTAAATAATGCCTGGCCAAAAGCCTAAACGCTACCGTAATATTAACATTTCTCTATCCGAATTTTTGAAACTTTCGAAAACACAAAAAATAGTTCTTTAACAATAAGCAACACTCGATTATTCAAATCCCTAAATCAAACAGTTTGTGGTAACGAACTAAATTCATTCTAAGACCACACTGGCTATACATGACATATGAAACTAAGAGAGGAAAGGAAATAATAAATAAAATAAAAAAAGGTGAGAAAACGAGGATTTTGTGAGCCAGTGGATAAACATCGAAGAAAAAAGTCAAACTTGGCGGAGGTCCTTGTCGAAATATTTGCTTGTTCTTAGTCTTCAATTATTTGCCACTGGCTGACAAAATCCTCGTTTTCTCAACTTTTTTGTTTTATTTTTCATTCATTATTTCCTTTCCTCTCTTAGTTTCATATGGTAACGAACTTAACTTAAGTAGCCACTCAGCTCAATAGTAACCGAAACTCTAGAAAACAGAATTTTGATACCAATAGGTATATCAAAAGAATTTGCTTATTATGCTGATTCCAAATATATAAGCTTCATTAAGTTTAGTCTTACCCATCAAAGGCTACTAGCCTGAGAAAATTTGTCCGATTTTCAAAAAAAAGAGAGACATCTCCTAAGAGTCATAAAATCTTACTGAAAATCGCACCATTGGATTCAGCGTATCAGAGAACCCTACTGTAGAGGTTTCAAGCTCCTATCTGCAACAATGTCGAATTTTGTTGTTGTTTTTTTTTTCACAAGAAAGATCACGGATGCATGTTTATTTATTTTCTTTTTTTTTCTTAGTTTTGTTTTTTCCCCAGGGATGATTGTATCGACCTAATGGCCCTAGAATATCAGAAGAGGGCCCACTTAAACGGAAATTAAAAGTTCTAGTGTCCTTGTTAAGTGACTAAAAAGATTGAAGAGAACCTAGGCCCCCTCCCACGCCCCTTTTTTCTCAAAACCGTCCGTTAAAAAATTTCGAGACAGCCATTTAGTTCAGCATAGTTGAAAGACTGAATAACTATGTCTTCGAAGATAACAAGACCCCCCATAGACCCAGGGCAAAGGTCTTTAAGCAACAGAATTTGCCCATTGTTTATATATATTATTTGTTATTGGGAAGTATGCATACATTCTTAGGGTAGGGGGGATTTTCTGATTGTGGGATTTTCCACGAGGATAATTTTCCATCGAGAGGGAAGTTTTCATGGGGTGAATTCTTCAAGGGAAATTTTGAACTGGGGGAATTTTCAGGATTCCTATGCAAAATTCTTCTTATGTCTTTCTTTCTCTTTGCCAACTCAACTTCGGGGATGTCAAGGGTAATTGTCCGGCGTAAATTTTCACAAGGATTGAATTTTCTAGAGAATAAATCCGTGGTAAAGAGGGATTTTTCCGTGGAAGTGTAGCCGGATTTCCTGGCATTATTTAGAAACGATCAGAAATTAAATAAAAGAAAAGCAAATTTTTTCGACTGAAAGTGAGGACCAACATTAAAACTTAAAACGAACAGAAATTATTACATATATGAGGGGAAGGTTGCTCCTCCTCATCACCTCGCTCATTACGCCAAATTTTGAATTCTGTCACAACTCTTTAATTAGAACAATATGCATTCTTTAAAAGTACTAAAAAGCTTTAGAGTAAAGAGCGAGGTATCGAAGAGGGGGAAATCCCCTTTATATACGTGATAAGTTCTGTTCGTTTTAAGTTTTAATGTTGTTCCTTACTTTCAGTCGAAAAAACTTGTTCTTTTTTTTATTTAATTTCATGGTTCAGGTCCTGTCACCTCTATGCACTCAATGACTATAGTCAAAATTAAATCTAACAATACTTTACGAACAAAGGAAACAAACTTCTTTGAGGCGTTGAGATAAGTCGTATTACAAGAAAGAAGCTTGAAAGACTGACATGGAAATAATAGGAACAATTAAGAAAGCTTCTGTTAGAAGATAAGTTTATATGCAAAGCAGAGCCAAGCTGGAAATTAGACAATAAAGAACCTTATTGAAATTAGCATTTTGATAGAAAACCTCCAACACCCGTATACTTATTACCATTTCTTCTTGGCCCTTGGAAACTGAAAACTCTAAATAGTTTTTTCCACATAATTATCCTTTTTTCTTGAATGTTTTGCTCTAATTTATTAAAAGCAGATACAGCACAAAAAAGTATTAACATGCGTTCGCAAGGAAAATCAAATATGAGACTTGTCAGGGTAAGACAGAATTTTTTCAAACCTGGCTTATTAGGGATTTTCCCAGAAACTTGAAGATTTTTTTACAGAAAATTACGTAGAATTACTGACAATAAAAAGAACAGGCCTAAATTAGCTGATTGACCCTTTCAGAAGCCAACCTGACCAAGTCCGTCAAGCGTGATGGGATTTTCAAAGATGTTTGTGACATCATGACTTTAATCTTGGATGAGCCAATCTTAAGGCTCATTTGTACTGAGACTGAAGCAAGCTCATTTAGCATGGACTTCTGAAGGAATTCCATGCTTCCTTCCTTCATGCTTCCAGGAATTCTGAGAGCTCAAGTTTCAACAAAGCTTAGCATGCTCCTGAAAGAAGGCCCACGTCGGCATAATTTGATCCAGTCATAATCCGATATAGTTAGTTACGGATCAACATTGTGAAACAATTCCCATGAGAAATAGCGTCACAGCAGATTGAGCTAGAGTATATCGTTTTTCCAAAGTATTTTTATTAATCATAGCTAGGGAATTCAACGATCTCTCTCCTCTCAACGTGTCAGCGGACACGTTAGGTGTCCGCGGAAAGTGCTGAAAGTAGTTTGAAAGTAATCTCACATGGAGATCCCTCAAAGTAGTGTTGAATGATGGGCACTCAGCAGCATTTCCAGTGACGTGTGGAGTACCACAAGGATCTGTGTTAGGCCAGCTGCTTTACCTCATCTATGTTGACCTCATGCGTCTCTATTTGAAAGATGTGTGTCTTATCTCTTTTGCTGATGATACCGTGTTAACTGTGTTTGCCTCATCTGTGAAGAACCTGGTCAGAAAAGCGAATCTCGCATTGGAAAGGCCGGATGTTTTCACATCATTAAGTCTATTGTGTGTAAATGTTCACAAGACATTTTTAATGACGTTCTGTAGAGTCGGTACACCACTGGATGTGTCTGGACAGGTAACTTTATGTGGTAATCCAGTTCAGCAAATTGAACATCTCCACTAACCTTGGTTTTTATCTTGATTACCATCTGGCATGGAAATGTCACAGTGACGCAATTTCATCAAAAATTGCCCGTGGGGTAAGCATACTTCGGCGTCTGCAGCACTTTCTCCCTCAAAGAATACTTCTAATTATATATTATTCGTTGGTTTATCCATATATCTCCTATGATTACCTCCTATGGAGCAGTAACTTCTTATGCAACTATAGAAGAGTGCAAATTCTACAAAAAAAAAGCTGTTAGAACAATCGGTAGGTATGTCCAGCGTGTCTACGGCACCTGTTTTACGTGTGCCTGTTTTAGGCCACTGAAGCTCCTTAATGTCGGTCTGATAAGAGATTATCAAGCTGCAGGATTGGTGTTTCCGTGTAAGAATAGTTTAACCCCTGATGTTTTTAAGAATTTTGACTATTTGATGTTTTTAAGAATTTGGAACTAGGCAGTGATAATATAGTTGTTTATTTGCGTCGTGGTACCAGGTCTTCATTTTCAATGAATCACAAGGGTCCATCTGTATGGAATGAGCTACCACTGAGCATTAGGGGGGCGGAACACGTACCTCAGTTTAAAACGAATTTAAAAGATTATCTTTTGGGGAGAATCTGTTGAATTTTATTACGGCTGGTAGGTTGGGTAGGGGAGGAAGATGAGCTTGAGAGGTAAGGGTGGGCTGGAAAGTTAAGGGTGGGCAGGGGCTAAAATGGGATTGGGAGGGCAGGTTGGGGGTGGGGAGGGGGAGTTGAGTATTGAAGAGTCATGGAGACTGGATTTGTTATTATTATTATTTTTTTTATTTATCTATTATTATTTTTGATTCAGTTATTGATTGATTTATCAATTTATATATATATATATATATATATATATATATATATATATATATATATATATATATATAGCAATAGTTTATTTATTTTTGGTTTGTTTATAATAGTTTTAATTAAATAGTTGAGGTTTAAGTAAAAAGTCAAGTTAATAGGTAAGTAGTTACGTGAACTTTCGCGCAACCGCAAACCTTCATAGGTTTTCTCCAGCGCGAAAGCGTGGTTTAATTTATTTATTTGCTTGTGAATGTGGATTAATAAACTTATGAAGTTATGAACTTATTTAATTCTAACATGTGCAATCTCTTGATTTGGACTTAAAACGGACGATCTGAATGATCAGGTCAAATACAACTAGAAAAATGGTCCCCTTAATTTCAATGCCCACAAGTTTAGACGTATGGGTCCTCCTCGTGTATCCCCCCAGGGTTGCCAACTTGCATACTTTTTGTGTGAAATGCACTCTTTTTTTACCTCAGAGGGGATGCGAAAGAGCGAAAATCACTCTTTTTGGGTGTTAGTTTTCATTCTCTTTGAACGTCAGAAGTGTAATTAACTCAAGGAACAGGGTTACCAACTTGCACCTGAAATGAATTACCAACTGAAACCTGAAATGCGCTCTTTTATACCCCAGAGGTGATGCGCAAGCAGCGGAAGCTGTGCGCATACAAATTTTTTGACTTGCACTCTTTTTGAGCAAAAATCACTCTTCTTTGGCCTTGATTTGCACTCTTTTTGGACGTCAACAGTTGACAACACTGATCCCCCCCCCCTGAATTTGCTGCAATACATTATATATTTCATCACAATTCACCTTTTTGTTGGTTTTTCAGCATTCCTTTTTTTCTATGTATTGATATGCATTTATGAGTTATCCCAGCAGGTTTGTTTTTGTTAATATATATTTTTGTAAAATATTTACAATAATACCACAATAAACTAACTTTTGGGTTCGTAGTCTACGAATCCGTAAGAGTATAATCACAATAAAACAAAATTATTTAGGAAAAAATGACGAAAATGTTCAATGAGTCTTTGAACATTTTTTTTTTTTTTTTTTTTTAAACAGAATGAGGGAAATGCAGGCACACACTTAAGGACTGGGATCATTATTACACCTTCTTTAAGAGCTATTGTAATAAGTTACATGACTTGAAAAATTTTTGAATGACATGAATTGTTTATTCCTGAAAGTCTGATTGAAAGCCATATTTTCTCCTCAGGTGTGAAATCAGTCTTTAAGAACCTCCATAACACTGAGATTTGGCAGGGTAATTAAATTAATTACGATTATTCTTCCGAACAATTCCCCCTCTAAAAAAAGTCAAAATCTTTCCGCAGTTTGCTTTATCTTCCATATAATTCATTTTTTTTTACTCGCCCAACAAGAACACATCTATATTATGAACTTTATTATTATTATTTTTTTAATATCTGATTGCAACCCCTTTTTTTCATCCGGTGAAGCGCAATCCGTTATAGAAATTTCTCCGTAAATCAAATTTTCCTTGTAAGTAGTGTGATAGCATATTAAGCTAAAGTATACCACTTTTTCAAATGGTCTTTTTTCCCTTAGCATATCCAATATCAGAAAGCTAAGCGGTATTTGGAATGTCAGATCAGTTCATCCGAAATCCAATTTCCTTTTTGTAAGTCTTGGGTGTATTGCCTAGAAAGGAGGCTTGTAAGACGTTAAAGAGTAGTTTAGATTTATGCAATGAAAATTTGATGAAAAAAAAACTTTCAAAAAATTATTATCTACTATAATCTAACTCTCTAAAATTGCTTCAAGAATTAGAACGAGTACAAAAGAGATCATATTATGTATCATTAAAAAAGAACAATAAAAGAAAAGAACATAAAAAAACAAAAAGAACAACAGGAAATATGGAAGATACGCTGAGATAAGAAATATAAGAAGAGATAAGAAAAGAACAGAAAAAGATACTAGAAAAACTAGATATTTCTCGTCTCCAGTAACAAGAACTTAAATTTAAAAATGTGTCTTAATAATAAAGGTCTTAAGCGGCTTTCTCCTGTTAGTTGAAAATTGCAGTATTTATTTAATAAGATAAAGCTCCCTAGGGTCTGAAAGGCGAATTTTTCTATTTTACGAGATTTTCCGTTTTTGAGCTAATTGTTGGGTTTTGCACTTTTTCTTTTATCAACCTTAGTCTACGTTTCATTATCTGTCTTACTTGTTTGCCCATTCGTTAAGTACAGTCAGATTTTAAAGTAGTAACGTAATGGTCTTACTCTAAGACAAGGTTCTACTAGAAGTTAAATTTCACTTTAGAACCCAGCTTTTCCGTCGCCAGAAAAAAAAAGAATGGATTCATTTGGATGAATATATCCTTCACTTTGGTATCAAATCGGAATGAAAAATCCGTCCTTCCGGGTTCCAAAATTGCGATTAAAATGGTAAAACCTTGGACCTGATACTATTTTTAGATAGTGTAAAAATACCTATTTAAAATAAAATAATAACCTTTTTAAATTGGAAACACCAGTCGGAATTCAGGCAATATTATTGCTTAGGCTTTTTTGCTCGGCGATATTTACTAAGACTGACCTAAAATTACTTTTTAAAAGTAACACATAAATTGTTGATGTCAATTCAATAAAAAAAAGGACAGGTCAAAGTCATTAACTAATTGATCCTTCTAGGTGCAAACCTGATCAAGTCGACAAGGGCCACTAAATTCAACAAATCCTTTCAGAAATTAGCTTCATTGTTACTTAATATTTCTTCAAGAATACCTAAAACTAAAGAAGACTTATTGGCTACCTTCCTTCTATGACTTACTTATTTTTATTTGAGTCTGGTCGCCTCTTTAGGGCAATCTTACGTTTACCTGTACCCTTTGCTCCTACCTTTGTCGACCACAGTGCATTTTCACTGATATTTACTAAGAGGAGATCGACCTTGATAAGCATAGATAAAAAATAACAATACCTGGACCAGCTCCTTGGGTGAAAATAGTAAGTCTGACCTTGTAAAAATACTAAGGTTGTAAAAGGTACAGTTGACCTTGGGAAGCATAAAACCTCAAAGAAAAACTTATGTCTGCACTAGTTCCTTGAGTGGAAATAATAAATGTTATCCTGGCAAGGTAGTAAGGTTGTAAAGAATAAGGTTGGCCCCGACAAGCATGCAAAAAAAATACCAGCACTATGACTGAAAGCAGTAAATTTGACCTTGTAAAAATAATAAGGCTATCAAACAGTTCGTGGTAACGAACTGTAAGTAAGGAGCGACCCGGCTCAATGGAAACCGAAAGTCTAAAAAACGGAATTTTGATACCAATACATACATCAAAAGAATCAGATTTTAATTGTGATTTCAAATATATAAGTTTCATCAAGTTTAATCTTACCCATCAAAAGTTACGCGCATGGGCGCCCATAATGGGGGGTGGGCAGGGGGGCAGTCGCCCCCCTGGCTGAATTACGTTGCCTTACATTTTTGTTTTGAGATTTCTATTATATATAGCATTGAAAGTGCCGATTAGACCAGGTAAATAAGACATTTGCTTCCCAAGAGATCGTCAAAAGCTGAAAAAGTTTAAATACGTTTTGGGGATCTCAAATAAGAGCCCTGTAAGTTTGCGGCAAATTCTGACTTCTGCTAAAGTTTTAAAGGTCAAAAAACGAGCATAATGTTCGTAATTTTTTTAGTTTTAGTTTTTCATCTTCATTTTAGGTATATAGGCCTATAGTTCCGTTTAAATTTACAGAAATAAGGTTGTGTGGCGTTCAGGGCTTCTAATATCCCCGCATTTTTGGGGATTTCGCCGAAATCTCTGTGGCTCCCCGAAAAAAAATATTGTTCCCCGAAAATCACCCATTCACGTTACCACCCCCAGTGATCTATCACTAATGACTATCCATCCCTAGCGAATATTACTTTACTTGCCATACATTTTTTCACTGCCCTACTCTCTTGCTCGTTAATTTTTGTCTGTTGTTTTACTATGAATAAAAATGATAGACGGTTCTTGTTCTTCAAACAGGTTTTTACAAAAGTATTCTCTTTCTGAAATGAGACTAAACCATTTCGATTCAAATGTTGTATTCCTAATGCTATACGACTCTACATCATTTGTGGTCGTGGTCAAAACTATTGAAGAATTTTGTTTTAAGTTGGATTCTTCAGTTGTATTTTGAGTTCTGAAATTGAATATCTAGAGGAGAATTCTTTTGAAAGCCGAATTGTAAGTTAATTTTTTGTTTTTTGCTACTTTGGTTTTGGACATAGCCTACTGTATTAATGTTTAATACCTAATGAGTGAACGCATGATATATTGAAGGAATTTATCTTTTGGTACTTTGTCATTGTGTGGGCCTTTCGGGTTAACCGCTATAGAGTAGACAATGATAAAACCCGTTTTTGACGTGTTAACCACTATAAAGTTGGCAATGATAGCGTGGTTTTCATTGTGTATACGATATTAACCGGTATTTTTTTTTGGGGGGGGGGAAGGTACCTAGGTTACATTAGGTTACGTATTCAATATATGCTATTATCTACCCCCAGCCCCAACCCTCCTAATGTGCAAATAAATAGCCCAAATTTGTTTCTAAACTATTATATATTAATGCTATTTTATTTCATTAGCATTAACCAAACTGGACTTTTTAGAAAGGCCGACATAATCGGAAAGCACCGATCTTTTTTCCACGAATTCTTACAGTTTAAATTTTGTTTCATTTGGTGTGTAAAAATTAAGTTCTTTATTATCTGAGAGTTGTACTTGTCATGCCACCTTCTTCCCTCAAACGTATTCCCCTTCCCTTATAATTATTATTCTGGTTCTTCACCCGTGTAATATTTTCGGTAGGCTTAATATTTTAAATTGCAGTTTAGGATCTTTTTACAGTCTTGCGAAGCTGTTAGGTAGTCGAAGAAAATTTAATGGAAAAGATATTTTGCTCAAATTAGGGATAGCCTAGTAAATTTTGTTTAAATATTCAGGCATATCTTTACAACTTCTAATGCTTGAACAATTAGTAACCCTGTATGAAGGCTCTTGAGATAGAAACAATAGAGTTTAAAAATGTTTTATAATTGAATTGCTTCTTAATAACTCTCCCTAAATACAACCAGTACTTACGTATTAGCCAGAAAACACGCGAGAGGTGAAGCTTGGTTAATGCTAATGAAGTAAATAAAAATATGATGAAAATACAATAGCTTAGAAAAAAATTTGTGCTATACATTTGCACATAGGAGGGGTGGGGCTGGGGGTAAAGCATAGTATAAATCAAATACATAACCTAACCTAGGCACCTTTTTTTGCCCCAAAACCCCAACAAACTAAATTTTAAATATTGTTCACGGAGTGAGAAACGTTTTTTGCCTAGAGCGCCCAAGGAATTCTCTTGATAAAGAAGCTGCTTAACTAGTTTGTTGTATCATGTTCGCTATACAATTTCTCGGGTGTTTTCTGGCTAATGCGTAAGTACCATACAATCTTCTAACCATAAATATAAAAAAAGTTTTTTATCATCTGAAAATATGACTAAGGAGCAACATTAAAACGAACAAGATTTATTACATATAACAGAGGGGGGGGGGGTCGTTGTCCCCTCTTTAAAAAAAAGTTATATAAGCTAAATTTTTAATTTTGTCCCTATTCTGTTAGAACGATTCCTGAAACACAACTGTTATTTAATTAGAACAATAAGAAGCTTTTTTAAAAGTACTAAAAAATCTTGAATAGTCAAGGCGTGAATAGTCAGGTGTTTAAAGGTTCATTTCTATTCGTTTTAAGTTTTAATGCTGCTCCTTAATTTCAGGTGAAAAAACAATTTTTTTTTATTTAATTCCTGGTATTTTAATGTACGCTTGCCGAAGGATATTCATTGATTCGCAGAAATCGTTGCAGATGCTATTAAAAGCCCTGATGGCTTTGATTAATATCACCTACATCAATTATTTGCTAGTTGGCTGTTTTCTATAAAATTCGTTACATTTAAATTAAAATCATTCCTTGCTCAAACTAAAAATTAACTCTAAATTGCTAATGAAGCAGTTTTAATAGATATATTTTCTTTATTTTTGGAAAAATGGATATCTGGAAGACTTTGTAATCAAAAAATATAAAAAAAGCTAAGTTTCAGGAAACCTCGCCTCCAGATAATAAAAAAGATCAGCAGTTGCCTGATTTAGATGTCTTGTCATCAACAGCCAAAGAAACTGTAATGGAACAACCTTCAACTTCAAGAAGATTCGTTGAGTTTCAGCGATCCTTACAACCCAAAAACACGAATGTTATTGACAGTGCGGTTGAAAATGTTGATTTAGGGAGCTTTTTCGAAAAGCCATGTATTTCTGATTGTAAAAAATACAAATTACTGACAAACCCAAGTGTAAACCGTTATTCTCATGATTTCGAGAAAGATTTTTCTATTATTGGTAAAGATACCCGTAAATTTAAGGAAAGCTGGTTGTATGCTTATCCATGGTTAGTGTATTCGACTTCACTAAAAGGCGGGCTTTGTAAATATTGTGTGTTATTTAAGCCAGCCTTGAAGAGAGGCATTTTCGGCTCTTTCGTGATAAAAGCTCACAAGGACTTCAAAAATTTTCATGAAGACGCACGGAATCATGCCAAATCCAAGTGGCACCACGAAGCTGTAATTGATGCTAATAACTTCTGTGATTCAATGACGATGAAGAAAAACGACACCAAAGAACAACTGGATTCTGCTATATCTGATGTTATACAGATAATCCGAAGCAAAATTCAATCTATTTTAAAAGCAATCATATTTTGTGGTACTCACGACATTGCTCTCCGTGGAAATCATTCAAATGGAGGAAACTTTCAAGACCTGCTTCGTTTTCGCATTGAAGCAGGAGATCAAGTCCTTAACGACCACATAACGACATATTCAGGAAAAGCTAAATATACATCTCATAGAGTCCAAAATGAGCTAATAAATATTTGTGGGACTATACTACAAGATACAATAGTCAAAGAAGTAAATGATAGCCAAGCATTCTCTTTGCTAGCAGATGAGACTGCTGATATTAGTGGAAAAGAGCAGATGTCAATAGGGGTATACTACATAAAAACAGATTCAAACGTTGGATGGGTGATCAAAGAAGAATGTATGGGGTTTGCCGAACTTGAAAAATTAGAGGTAGGAAGTATTGCTGATGCAATTTTGCATTTCACTGAAAAGATAGGACTAGACATGACAAAGCTAATTGGTTTAGGATTTGATGGATGTTCAACGATGGCCAGGAAAGATACTGGAGTTCAAGGAAGAATCTGGGGAAAATATGAAAAAGCTGTATATTTTCACTCTGCCTTTCATAGATCAAATTTGGTTGTCCATAACCTCAATATTGTTCCAGAAATTAGAAACACAATAGGCACAATAAAAAAAGTGATCCGATTCTTCAGGGAGAGCACTCTTAGAAGGAAAAAGATCCCAAAAATTCCTATTCTGTGTGGTCTGAGAAGTACAGATGCATACGCAACTTTTCAAACAATTTTAGTGCCATCAAGGAAGCTTTGAGTCAACTTTCCACTGACAATGAGGCGAACCAAGAAACGCCTTCACAGGCTTTTCAGTTGGGTAATGCAACATCATCAGTAGTTTTTTATCGTATTTCTAAAGATAATTTCCAGATACTCTTCGTACCTTGAGCCAGTTGTAAACAAAGTGCAGTCAGTAGATTTTGACCTACATGCTGTATATATGCACGTAAAAGAGAAATTGTTATGGGTTTTTCAAAAGCAGAGAGTAGAAGCAGTCATGGAATTTGAAGGAATTTTCACAGAATTACAAGAAACCTGTGATTTACTGGAAATAGGACAACCGCAAGACAAACTCATCGCTCAAACATTTCTATGACTGATCCAATAGATTACTATAGGTTAGCTGTTTTTATTCCTTATTTGGACTCGTTAATTGTGTTACTTGAATCGAGATTCAATGACCACAACAAAACCCCGTCCAAAGGAATTCTTATTCATCCCAACATTTTAAAAAATACGGAGAAGGATACATTTGTTAATGCTATGAAAGATCTATCTAAGTTCTATGACAATGACAATTTAGAAGTGGAAGCAAGAACGTGGTACGATGTGTGGAAAAACAAAGACTATGGTGAGGAAGTGAAGCTCATAGATCTCTTCTCTGAAACTACATTTTTCCCTTCAATTATGAGAGCCCTTGTTAACTATCTAACCATTCCACCAACAACATGTACTGTGGAAAGATCCTTTAGCACCCTGAGGCGAATTAAAACATGGCTGAGGAGCACTATGAGCGAGGAACGCCTATCAAGTTTGAGCTTATTAAGCATTCACAGGTGTAGAGCACAAGAGTTCAATTTGAAAGATGTGGCTATAGACAAATTTTCCAAACAGAAGCAAAATCCACAATTAGCTTTTCCTGAAAAGTTATTATTTTGTGATTTAAAAATTTTGAGTAAGTTTCTTTTCATGAGTTAAATAAATGTTTTTGAGATTTAGATAAATCTTAAATCCGTTTTTTATTTTTTGAATTTTTAATGATTAAAAATTTGTGATTATGTTCCGAACTCCAGTTTCACTCATTTCACTTTCATGTGGTTTATTTTATTTCACTCATGTGGTTCGCAACAGAGAATTTCGCTAAGAGGGCAAATGTGATCTTTAGCAGAACCCACCGATGTTGACAAAATTTTCTGCCACCATTATGTTTTTTGTCTGTTTTTGTTAGTTTTGAAAGCAAGGTCAATATCAAAATTACATTTTACATTTTAAAAGGGAAAATCGTGTGTTTGTAAAATACGGGGCCCTCGAATTAATTTGTAATAATATACGGATATTAAAGTATATAACGTATTTTTAAATATTTTGCCCCCCCCCCTAAAATTCAGCCTATGGACGCCCATGGTTACGCTCCTGAGAAAATTTGGCTTGTTTTCGAAAAAAGGGGAAAAGACCCCCTAAAAAGTTATAGAACCTTAATTAAAATCATACCATCATATACAGCGTAACAGAGAACCCCACTGTAGAGGTTTCAAGCTCCTATCTACAAAAATGTGGAATTTTTTTTTTCCATTTTTTGCCAGAAGAAAGATCACGGATGCGTGTTTATTTGTTGTTTTTTTTTCTTTTTCCCAGGGGTAATCGTATTGGCCCAGTGGTCCTAGAATATCGTCAGAGGGCTCATTAAAACGGAAATAAAAAGTTCTAGTGCCCTTTTTTATTGAACAAAACAATTGGAGGGCAACTTGGCCCCGTTCATTTTTTTCCCGAAGTCACCGGTTTAAAATTTTGAAATAACCATTTTGTTCAGCATAGTAAAAAATCTACTTAATATATCTTTGAGGATGACTTAATCCCCCACTGTTCCCGGGGGAAGGGCTGCAAGTTATAAACTTTGCCCATTGTTTACATATAGTGTTGGTTAATGGCGTATACAGGCGTTTTCAGGAGGATTTTTTTTCTAGTGGGGGGTCGGGTTTAGAGTAGGGGATACGTGGGAGGATATTTCCATGGAGGATATATCCTTGGGGAAGGGACATTTCTTTGAAGGGGGCGTCAGATTTTTCAGCATTATTTAAAAAAACGATAAGAAATTAAATAAAAAAAACAAGTTTTTTTCAACTGAAAGTAAGGAGCAACATTAAAACTTAAAACGAACAGAAATTATTACGTATACGAGGGGTGTCGCCCCCTGGTCAATGCCTCGTTCTTTACGCTAAAGTTTGTTTTTAGTACTTTGAAAAGAGCAATCTATTCTAATTAACCGGCCTTTGTGATTCAGGGGTTTGTGATTCGGACAAAATTCGAACCTTAGCGTAAAGAGCAAGGTATTGACTAGGGAGCGAACCCCCTAATATACGTAATAAAAACATACGAATATAGAAATTCGTTACGTAAGTTAATTCTTAAGTTACGTCAGAACAAAATTTTGAGAAAGCGAATTAGCCAAAAAAAGAAAATTAATATTCCAATTTTTTTCTAATTATTCATGTAAAGGTAGCAAAACTCAAAACTGCATTGACTTCAAAACTTCAACAAAGTAGCTAAAAAAACAAGTGTTTTTTACTGAAAGCATGGACTAAAACTAATACTTAAAACGAACAGAATTTATTCCGTTTATAAAAGGGATTTCCCCCTCCTAATCACTTCAGTCTTAGCGCTAAAGTTTGACTCTGTCTCACAACTTTATTTTTTAAAACAATAAAAACTTTAGCGTAAAGAGCGAGGTGTTGAGGAGGGGAAAGCCCCTTTCATATACGGAATAATTTCTGTTCGTTTTAAGTTTTAATGTCGCTCCTTACTTTCAATTAAAAAAACTTGTATTTTTTAGTTAATAAATAGTAAGGTCGACCCTGACAAAAATACAGAATATAAATTGGTACCTGCACCAGCTCCTTGAGTTGAAACAGTAAATTTGCATTGTTCGCCACAAATACCATGCGTCAAACCAGGTCCATATGCTGTAACAATTCCACTGGTAATCTGGTCAACGTGGAACTTAAATGGAGAGCCTAAAAAAAAACTGATTACAGTAAAATTGTGAATAGCTAAGAATGTCGAAAACATAAACTATAGCAATAGTCCGACTTCCACCTATCTCCCTACCACGGCTACTTGGCAACTAAACCATGGTCACAGTGACTGCAACCTAGTAAAGAACCAACCACGGCCCATGGTAAGCAAAATCCTAAAAACTCTTTTTTCTAAGAAACAGCCTGGTGGGAAATTGAGAGGGAGTAGTCAATCCGGACTTGGCCCAGTTAAAGATAGGAATGGGGCCGCAATTAGCGATAAGGAAAAAACCAAAGAGAGGTGGGCCGAACATTTTGAGAATTTGCCTAACCGAGATAGAGTTGTAGTAAAAGATATAGAGAAAAATGAAAAAGTTTGTGATACCTTGGATGTGAAGGAAGATTTGTTTTGTGAGGAGGAATTAGCGACAGTACTATAAGGATTAAAAAATTATAAGGCTCCAGGTGCTGATAGGGTGGTAAATGAGTTTCCTAAATATGGTGGCTCTGAGGTTAGAAATAAGTTACTGAAGATTATGAATATGATTTTTGAAAAAGGGAAAGTACCTAACGATTTTATGAAAACCTTAATTAAGTCACTTTATAAGAAAGGTGATAAAAGTGAGTGTGGTAAATATCGAGGCATTAGTCTCTCTGTAGGTAGTAAATTACGTAGTAATATGATACTTTTTAGACTGAGAGATGCCGTTGACAAAGTTTTAAGAAAAGAACAGTGTGGTTTTAGAAAAGGTAGAGGATGTGTCGACCAAAATTTCACTCTTAGGTTAATAACTGAGAAGTGCCTTAGTTATTAAACACCTTGAGTCTTCAGTTATGTGTATTATGTTCAAGCGCTCGATTTTGGTCATAGAAGGCTTTAGTAAAGGTTTTATCCTTGTATGGTATACCAGACAAATACATTAAAGTGATTAATGCTATGTATGAGAATAACACTGCTGCGGTTAAGGTAGGAAATGAGGCTAGCAGCTGGTTCTGTGTTAAATGAGGAGTTAAGCAGGGTTGTGTTCTATCCCCCTTTATATTGATCATTTTGACGGATTTTGTCTTAAGAAGCACTGGAAAGGCAATGGGAGACCACAGAACCAAATGGGGAGGAAAAACTCTCCTGAACTTAGATTATGCTCATGATTTAAGCATCCTAGATGAACGTTTGAGCAAAATGAATGAAGTTTTAGAGGTTTTGCGAGTACAGGGTGGTAGAATAGGTTTGAAAATGAATGTTAAGAAGAATAAGTCACTAAGGCTAGGAATACGTGAAGATGATAAGGTGACGTTGGGTAATAAAAAGATTGATCAGGTGGGCAGCTTCACTTAACTTGGTAGTATTATTAGTAATTATGGTGGGAGCAGTGAAGATGTTAAAAGTAGAATAGCCCAGGCTCAGGATGTTTTTTCACAGTTAAAAAAAGTTTGGAAGAATAGGAAGATAAGTCTGCAAACCAAAATTAGAATATTAGAAGCTACAGTGATGATAGTGGTCAAATATGGCTCTATTTCAAATATCTATTCAAATATTAAATAGAGCTATTTTTAAGTGACCAAAAAAAAGTGGAGGGCAACTGAGCCCCCTCCAACGCTCATTTTTTTCCCAGAGTCATCTTATCAAATTTTTAAAATGGCCACTTTGTTCAGTATGGTTAAAAATATTAAAACTATTTATTTTAAGATGACTTAATCCCCCGAAGTCCCTGAGGGGAGGGCTAAAAGTTATGAACTTTACCGAATGTTCCATATAGTATTGGTTATTGGGAAGTATACAGACGTTTTCAGGGGGGATTTTCTCTGGTAGGTGGGGGGGGGGGTCGGGAGTTATATGGGAGGATCTTTCCATGAAGGAAGTTTTCATGGGGGAAGAGACATTGCTATGAAGGGGGTGCCGGATTTCCAATCATTATTAAAGAAAAAGATCAGAAATTAAATAAAAAAAAGTTTTTCAACTGAAAGTAAGGAGCAACATCAAAACTTAAAACGAACAGAAAATATTACGTATATGATTTGGTTCACCCCCTAGTCAATACCTCGCTCTTTAAGCCAAAGATTTTTTAGAATAAATCTTTCAGAAGAAAGATTACGGGTGCGTGTTTATTTGTTTGTTTGTTTTTTTTTTGTTTTTTTTCCCAGGGGTAATCGTATTTACCCAGTGGTCCTAGAATATCTTAGAAGGGCTTATTGGAACGGAAATTAAAAGTTCTAATGCCCTTTTGAGTTAACCCAAAAATGAAGGGAAACTAGGCCTCCTCCCACGCTCATTTTTTTCCCCAAAGTCATCCGATCAAAATTTTGAGATAGTCATTTTCTTCAACATGGTCTAAAATATAATAACTATATCTTTTAGGATGACTTAATCCCCCAAAGTCCCCTGGGGGAGGGCTGAAAGTTATGAACTTTACCCAATATTACATATAGTATTGGTTATTGGGAAGTATACAGACGTTTTCAGGGGGGATTTTTTCTGGTAGGTGGGGGGGGGGGTCGGGGGTTATATGGAAGGATCTTTCCATGAAGGAATTTTTCATGGGGGAAGGGACATTGCTATGAATGGGGTGCCGGATTTCCCAGCATTATTTAAAAAGACGATAAGAAATTAAATAAAAAAAAAATTTCAACTGAAAGTAAGGAGCAACATCAAAACTTAAAACAAACAGAAAATATTACTTATATGATTTGGTTCACCCCCTAGTCAATACCTCGCTCTTTAAGCCAAAGATTTTTTAGAATAAATCTTTCAGAAGAAAGATTACGGGTGCGTGTTTGTTTGTTTTTTTTTCTTTTCCCCAGGGGTAATCGTATTGACCCAGTGGTCCTAGAATATCGTAGGAGGGCTCATTGGAACGGAAATTAAAAATTCTAGTGCCCTTTTTAAGTGACCAAAAAAATGGAGGGCAACTAGGCTCCCACGCTCATTTTTTTCCCAAAGTCACCCGATCAAAATTTTAAGATAGCCATTTTGTTCAGCATGGTCGAAAATATGATAACTATGTCTTTTAGGATGACTTAATCCCCCGAAGTCCCCGGGGGGAGGGCTAAAAGTTATGAAATTTACCCAATGTTACATATAGTATTGATTATTAGGAAGTATACAGACGTTTTCAGGGGGGATTTTTTCTGGTAGGTGCGGGGGGGGGGGGGGGTCGGGAGTTATATGGGAGGATTCCCATATACTTCCTTTCCATGAAGGAAGTTTTCATGGGGGAAGGGACATTACTATGAAGGGGGCGCCGGATTTCCCATAATTATTAAAGAAAAAGATCAGAAATTAAGTAAAAAAAAAAGTTTTTCAACTGAAAGTAAGGAGTAACATCAAAACTTAAAACGAACAGAAAATATTACGTATATGATTTGCTTCACCCCCTATTCAATACCTCGCTCTTTAAGCCAAAGATTTTTTAGTACTTTTTTAGTAAGCCATTCTGTTCAACGTAGTAGAAAGTTCTGGAAATTAGGTCTTTGAGAATGAAACCCCCCGCTGCCCTCAGGGCAAGGGTTGCAAGTTATGCCCTGGGGGCATATAATATTTTTATTGAAAGTGTTGTCGTAGAAACTTCAAAAGGGCTCATTTGATTGGAAATTGAAAGGGCTAGTGCCATTTTTAATAGTTGAAAGTGATTGGAGAGCGACTACCGCTCCTTTCACGCCCACCATTTCCCCAAACACATCCAATCAAAATTTTAAGATAGCCATTTTGTTAACATAGTAGAAAGTTCTGGAAATTAAGTCTTAGAGGATGACAACCAACATAGCAACCCTTAGGGTAAGGGTTGTAACTTATGCCCTGGGGGCATATAAGGTGTTTACAGAAAGCGTTGTCGTTTCAAAAAGGGCTCATTCGATTGGAAATCGAAAAGCCTAGTGCACTTTTTAATAGTCGAAAGTGATTGGAAGGCTTGACATTTTTATAGTAAAGATCGATGTGGGTATATTGTATTTTGTTGTTTAGACCAGGGCACATCGTATCGAGGGAGCTGTCGTGGGAACTTCGAAAAGGGCTCATTCGATTGAAAATAGAAAGGGCTGATGCCCTTTTTAATTTTTAAAAGTGATTGGAGGGTAGCTAGTCCCCCTACCCAGCCCCCCCACCAAATTTCCCAATATGTTTTAAAACAAAAAGTTGGCATAAGATTACAAAAAAAAGGCCTGTTTTAATTCTAATTCACCAAAATGCATCTAAGCAGTATACCAATAACGACTGAGGGTATTATGTTCAAACTTTCGGGGCTACTTCTGCTCTTAAAATTTAACCAAATCAAAATAGCTTAAGTGTATCCAAACTATCAAAGAAAGTAAACAGATTTTTTTGGCGAATGGTAGATAGATAGATAGATAGATAATTTTATTCACCCACTCGATACAAAACCACAAATGGCACGAATGGAGTATAAAGAAGAAGAAAAAAAAAAACAAAAAAAACACTTAACTGCAAAAACAAAAACACACGTTACGATACACCGCCAATAAATAAAGACATTATTACAAAAACTCACTACGGACGAATTGCAAGTGCCAGACTACTAGGCCCAAGCGACCCCAAAAATTCAGAACGACGTTTCGTCACAGCAGCAATCGGATCTGTGATACCGAACCTTGCAGACATCTTGGAATTTTTTACCCACGGTGGGGTATTTAAAAGAAATTTTGCATATTTGTAAAAAAGTGATCGAAGGTTTCTTTTATCACTAACACTAAATATATGCCAAAACGGTGATAAAGCCAGAAAGTGTGGGATCACCAGTGCATTATATAGCCTAGCTCGAATTTGTCGATTATATTTCGCTTTAGTTGAAGATAGCGCCCCGTAAGCCTTACGTGCCTTTTCTGCGAAATTTCTTATTTGGCGAGCACGTGTAGATGCCATGTTATGACCTATAGGCATTCCTAAGTACATTATGGAGTCAGACAGTGGAACCTCTTGAGCACCAAATTTGACAGCAAGATCAATACAATCTGCATTTCTCCTATTGAAAGCAACAATCTCGCTTTTACTTGCATTAAAAGATAAGCCTATCTCTCTATAAGCATCATCTAGAATCTGAAAATTTTCTTCAATACGAGACAAACATCTACTTAAATTAAAAATATCATCTGCGTAATTAAGTAATGTTACATCCAAACCTCGGAAAATGCAGCTCATTTGCACTAACTTTTGGGCCTCGAGAACACTATTATTATACAACCGGGGTGACGAAATTGCACCCTGCCTAATGCCCTTTCTAACCGGAATAGCTTTTGGTAATACAATCGGCCCGTTAGGAGACGGGACTTTAACTTGGACTCGAAGCTTCTTATACATATCCCGAAAAGGCAAAATAACCGATCGGTCCACACCACGTTTATGAGCAGACACTAATAACTGGGGATGTATCCCATAATCAAAAGCACGTCTAACATCATGACTCGCTAGAATAAGGGATTCATTCAGTTCATCAGCTTCTATTAATATATTAGCAAGAATATAATGGACGTGCTCGCGACCAACACCTTTTTTAAATCCGAACTGATTATCGGGGGTAGAACATTGAAAAGCAATATGATCTATAACTAGCAATTCCATAAGCTTACATAAAACCGGCGAAACAGTTATAGGGCGGTAAGATACGCATTCAAACGGATTTTTCCCTTTTTTCAAAATAGGTGTAATTACTCCAGTACCAAAAACGTCGGGAACGAGACCAGAATTAAAGATAATTTGGAATAGAAGCTCTAAATGACTCAGGAGACCAGCAGTACCATGTACAAGATGCAACCCACACAACTTGTCGACACCTTTCGATTGTTTCTTTTTTAATTTTGAAATTGCACGAATCAGATTAGGAACAGTTACTATGTAGCCAACACCAGAACTAGGCAATTCCATGAACTTATCAAGTTCGACTTCATATTTATCTTCAAGATCTTGTTCGGGTGGAGAGAACTCAGAAGTAAAGTGGGACACCCAATCTTGCTCAGAGATCACAGGTTCGACACTATTCTGATCACCATTACGTTTAAGAAATCTCCACACAGCATTTGGATCATTCCTTATCAATTGACTATGTTGATCGATCACTTCACATTTATGCTTAGACAAAATCTTAGCAAATCTGCGTTTGCTGAACAGCCGAACTTCATTTACAACACCTGATTTCGGACGACCACACTCGTTCCAGAGCCTAAGCCAAAATTTTGCACGACCACATGCTTCACTTAGAGCAGGGTTTTCGGACCACTTTGGAATTTCCGTTCCCACTCGGACTTTACGAATGGGGACCGCAGCGGCCTCGGCAGATAACAGTGCGTGAGATATTTCACTACTGTAGATGTTTAGTAGCAGCTGTTTCTCTTCATCTTGAATACATACACTCTGCTGTAGTAATTGGAACGGCACTTTAATCTTTGTGAGAATCTCATCCAATACGTAATGATAAGTAGCCAGGTCAATTTTACTCCAATTAGTTTTGATTTTACACTTCTTTTCATTAGTTGGGGGGTTAGGAGAGGCAGGAATTACTCGAAAAGTGTTTATAATTGGAAAGTGATCAGACGCGCTTACGCTCAGATCTACGTGCGAATTGCCGCAAGCTGGAGATTGGATGGAACTTAACATGAAGTCGAGAGATGAAGTCGAGCCTGAGTTATGGATATAAGTAAAACACAGATCATTGTTAGCAAGACGAAGACCGTCACAGGAAGATAGGAGGATCTGTGCTCGAGCGTTAGACTCATCAGTCAAGTCACAGTTCACGTCACCAGCGACTATACATACAAGGCCCTGGCTAGAACAGCTGCCCACCGAACTCGATAGCTTACTGCAGGCTTCACTAAATTTTTTTTCTGATTTACTGTCTCTGTAGTCTGTTGGCATGTACACAGAGTGGATAACAGTTTTGTGCACCTTAACAGCAACAAAAAAGTCAGAAGATTTATACAGAATGGGATTTAACCTGCTGCTAACAAGAATGGCGATTCCACCGGACGGCCTTCCCCTGCCCGATGACTTTGCAGGAGTAGCAAATACTTTGACGCCATCGTTTAGCTCAAGCAGACTAACGGCTTGATTCGAGAGGAAGTGTTCCTGCACACAGAGTACATCATTATAACATAACAATCCTTCTAACAGTGGCATTTTATCAACCACTCCACCATTTAAGTTCCATGAAACAACCCGTATAGAATCACCGATCATTGTTTAGAAATTAGCTTCTGAGCTACTGGACATTGGAAGCTGTAGCACGGGTGTCGAGAAGAACCACACAGAGCGCATTTGGGGGCATTTTGGCATGGATTGTCCCGAGAGCTGGAATGATCTCCACCGCACTTTGAACATTTCTGGGGATCTACACAAGATTTTGCTGCATGTCCGTAGGACTGACAGTTGTAGCACTGCATCGGTAAGAATTTAAATTCTGTAATGGGTAGTCGCTCGTAACCAAAAATGGGCGGAGAGTTCATTGCGATAAAGAGATGAGCTTTGCTTTCAAACTGTAATTTGAATGACCGAGTACTACCAATTTGTACGGCCTTAACACAGTTCGGTACAACTGAGCGCAGTTCGTCATCTGAAGTTTCAGTGGGAACGTGGCGGATTATTCCGAAGAAAGCGGGAGTTTTTACTTTAACACTTATAGTTGAGTCACTTTTACCCACTGCCTCAGCCAGGGACTCGGCAGCATTCTTGTTGTTCAAGACTACTCTCCATTCAGATTTCCTAGGTTTCAGCTCCACACTGTTCGAATGAGTATCACCACATACTCTGTCCAAATAGGATTTCCGAGCGCTAGGGTTCGAAAGATCTTTCGGGGGATTCTTCAAAACAACCGCATATGACAGTTTCGACATGATCGTGTTGGTTTCTGCCGCAGGCATAGCAGAGACAGATGGAGAGGGATTAGAATCCACGTAACTATCGAACTTAGCACACAATTCGTTTACTTTCCGGGTTAGGGTAGCCGTCACTTCTCCCGGGATTATCGGAACTTCATCAGGTTCGAAAATCACAAACCGCGGCAACGAGATATTTTTATCTTCACAAACCCGAAATACTTTTAATATGTCCAGGATATCATCGGTGTTCTTCGATCGCGCAGTAACACGTGTGGTAATTCCTGCTAGGGGCCACAATAACTCCTTCGCCATTGCAATTGCTTCCTCTGAGAAAAACTCGACTGCTTTTTTCGCTATATCCTCCGAGCGATTACCAGCTTTTATCGCACGGAAAGCATAATTCAGTAACGCAGTCCAAACCAATTTCTCATTACTCCCCATCGCAACAGCCACGTCACAATCCGTAATGCAAAATCAAAGTCCGAGGGGAGGAGCCAGTACAATAAACTACGACGTAATACAGAGCTATTTAAGCTAATAAGCGAGGGAAGCGTAGTCTCTTGCTACCTGATCCCCGCAGTTTAAGGGAGTCACACTCCCGGCAGGTACAACGGCCCTTGCGACAAGAAACTCCCCTCTTCTGCTCGCTTATTAGTAAAATTTAACAATATGAACGAACTCTAGAATCGGCTATTAAGAATTATTATTAGTATTTAAAACTAAGTCACTGAATTAAATTCAAGCCCCAGCAGTGAATGAATGAATATCAATAATCTAGGTCAAGTTCAGGTCAAATCACCAAAAGTCGACTGTTATTTATTCCAAACTAAGTCACTGAATTAAATTCAAGTTCAAGCAGTGAATTAATGAACATCAAGAAACTAGGTCAAGTTCAAAGCAAATGAATTAATCCTGGTTGAGAGCACGCTTTAAAGTTCAAGAAATCCAAAAAAGTAGGTCAACTAGAGGAGGTATGAAACTAAATTAAACACTGCTATTTGTGTCCAGATTTTTAAAAGGGTGTATGTTCTTAAGAATTGCTGAAAATTTTTCTCCAGCATACAAATAGCAGACCAAACTATAAAGTCTTAAAAAAAAGAAACGATTTAAAGCATTATTTTTTTCTCCCTGAAAAGACTGTGTCGATGTAAAAAGAAAAGACATTAATTAAAAAAACTTTTCTCATAAAATACAATTTTCCAGGAAAAGTAAAGAACTCCATTAAACCCGAAAATGAACAAAAGTAGAGTCAAATAAGCTGCCAAGCGTGAAACTACCACAAATCAGCATCAATAAATAAATGAAACCCAAAACGAACAGAAATTACAATAAATAGCCGAGTCAAATTCAAAACGAACAGAAATTAACATAAGTTGGGCTCAAAACCCCTATGCCTTTCCAAGGCCAGAACAAAATTTGTACTTTACTGAAAATTATTCCGTATATCAAAGGGGCTGTCCCCTCCTCAACGCCTCACTCTTTACGCTAAAGTTTGACTCTGTCTCACAAATTTATTTTTTAAAAAAATAAAAACTTTAGCGTAAAGAGCGAGGCGTTGAGGAGGGGACAACCCCTTTCATATAGGGAATAATTTCTGTTCTTTTTAAGTTTTAATGTCGCTCCTTACTTTCAGTTTAAAAAACTTGTTTTTTTATTTAATTCTTATCAAAAATCGTATGAAATGTATGTTTAACTTTTAAGATACGGAAAAACACCGTTACTACACTTGTTTAAATGGATTACACTTTCGTTATCATAAACTAATAAAAAAAAGTTCATTCTCATTGTATTTCTTCCTCTTATGTGTAATTAATAACATGACACAAATTCCTATGTCGTGTTAGTTTTAGTAATATATCAGATAAGAATGCGGAATTCTCATTAAAGAAAAAAAAAGACAAATCCCCATGACAAATTATAATACATTTGTTAAGCGGGATCATCTATTTTTAATTTCATTGATTACCCGTTTTACACGATTCATTCTCTTCTCTTTCCTCCGGTTCAAGCACACGTACCCATAGAAATATTTCTGGGAAAGGGGGGGGTGACTGGAGAATTTCCAATCTGCAGGAAGTGGGAAATCCTTGATAAACAGGTTATTGTATTTTGTTTTGCTTATTTTTTTGTCGCGAAAGTCGTTTTTTTTTCTCGAACGCTTAAAAACACTTAACTTTTTTTTATGTTTTCAGTCTTCCGGAGGGTGGGAGTTCCCGATTGTTTCCTCAGCATAGAGCAACATATTTTTAAGTCAAGTGTAAAGTATACACTTGATGAACCAAAGAAAATGAAAGTTTTTGAAAAGAAAGACGATACTTTCAAGAAAATATCTGGTAAAGCCATTCCGATATCATTCTGGTATGTTAACATCCTGAGAAGATACAGGCTACTCAGTCTCAGAGAGGGTCGATAAACGATCAAGCGGCCAACTGTCTAAGGCTAAACGGAAAGCAGGTCGTCTTCGTCTGGGGTGGGACGACGTCATAAAGACAGATTTAAAGGAAATGGGAACTTCCTGGGAGGGTGTAAAAAGAGAGGCTTTGAATAGATTGGGATGGAGGAGGAGCGTGCGTAGCTGTGTTGGCCTCGGAGGGTTTGGTGATACGGTGAGTTGTTAGTAGTAGTAGTAGTAGTTACAAATTTTACTTTATAGACACCAATAGAAGAGGCCTTGGGGAGCCGAGACTTGGCAAGGACACCACGAATCAAAAGAGCTTATAAACCATGTTAGGGAGATAAATCTACACAAGATACATACATACGTATATATAGAGGATTTTAGGATAAATATCTATGATTTATAGCCTTGATACATGTGACAGTTCTAGAAGCAAGGGAGTTGCTCCTCCTTCCTTAACCGACCCCCACCTTAGTACAGGCTCCATTATTTGGGTATTTTTGGGTCACTCTACCCCATAAATACGGTACTTCAAATTTGTTTTCGCTTTCTTTTTGTGCCACTTCAGTAATGCCATGCCGCTAGATTGATAGACCTACGTAGATCCCCCTATAAACATTGTAAAATAAGGGCTTTAAAATCATCTTTCCTTTTTATAGAATCAATCTAGAGTGGCTAAGGGGACAGTTCCTTCCCAAATTACCCCCTCCTATGTTCAGGCTCCATTACGGAGGATCCTTAGCCTATTAACAGTGCTAATATCAGATCGCTTCATTAAACAGAAACAAATTAATGGAGAATAAAGGAAGTTATCTTTCCAGGAGAGAGAAAACCAATTCCAAATTGGAACATGGCGTTTTGAGGGATACATATCAAAAATAGAAGGCTTCCCGCTATTCATGATGGATTAAGAAAGTAAATAGAAGATTGATTGATCTCGTTGTAAGCTCTTTTTCTAATTTATTTAGATTTGTAAACTTGATTAGACCTGTAGCCTTATTAAGTCACATGTAGTTACAGTGCTATTTTTCCACAGATTATTACTTTGATTTTATATGTGTATCTAGGAAAGATGGACAATGACAAAAACACACTGCTTTTCATAATCAAATTACTAGATGGAAAACGATTTTAAAACGGTCAAATTTTACTAAATGAATATTCCGGCTCTATATCTAACAGCCGTCATCAGCAAAGCAAATAAACTAATACAAAATTAGACTTACAGTAAAAAACGTGACAACTAAAAATTAAACCAAAATAAATTTTTAATTCAGCTTGGAGGAAGTTCAGCGAGGACTGAAAAAGGAAACAAACAAGAAACAAATTCCTTTAAAAAAAAAAAAAAAAAAAAAAAAAAAGGAACAAGTTTTTAATGCATGTCTTGCTTTTGAGACAGCTAGCCTAAAAGGTCATTTCGATACAAGTTCACTAGAATTAACTATTAGTTTTGTGATGTAACATGATCATTTTCGATTAAATATATGTAGAATGCGTCGAGTTTCTCCTAAATCTCTATTTAAAGAAGTATTATTATTATTTAGCCTAAGTTTAATTTCTATTGCCTCTCGAACGGTTTGTTTTATACCCAAATCATTAATAATGGTTTGTAGTGGTATTTTCAAAAAGTATTGAGTGGCTAGGGTTTCCGAACATAAGGCTGCTCAGAGCTCTTCTGATATCTATACCACGACGGAGATGATGATGGTACTCCTTTTATTCTTCCCAGCTTTTCTACTCCAGAAATGGCACCCGAAGTCCAAATTTTACGTGCAGTATGGCACCTTGTGATAGAATGGAAATCCAGCTTTGAAATAAGTCCTTGCACAACTCTCTATGATGTTCCAGAGCCCCCTAGCAGCGCAGGAAAAAGAAGAGACATCAGTGCTACCCATGCAAAAGTGACTTTCCTCGTTGTGCTGTAATTTTCTTGACTGGGGTTTTTGACAATGGCAATTCCAATTATCATTTCGATCCAACGCCATTTTCGAGGGGGCTCGGGATCTTTTTTTTAATTCCTGTAACTTTACTTTCAAAATAAATTTCAAACAGGTCGTGGTAACGAACTGTAAGTAAGAAGCGACTTGGGTTAGTAATAACCGAAATAAAAAAAAAACTTTATAACAATTAATACATCAAAGAATTGCTTTTTATGCCGATTTTACCCATCGTAAGTAACGAGCCTGAGAAAATTTGCCTCATTTCCAGGAAAGGGGGAAGCAATGTCGATCTTCACTTTCATTTGAGAAATATTTTTTTTTATTTATTTGCTATTAAGATTAATCCAAATTGAGTTGCCACTTTCTCATGTTTCATATTGGACGCTTAATCCAAATACATTCCTTCAAATAAAGGGAACAGTTCAATAAAAAAAAAGAAGATAAAATGAAACAATATCAATAGTCAATGGAAATAATAACAAATATAATAATAATAATAATAAAATAATAAAAATTATAGAAAGTAATAAAATAACAAAAGCACAATAACCATACCAGGTTTCTATTTTTCAAAACAGGGGTTTACAAGACTTTTCTACCAGTCTTTCCATTAGAAATAAAATATAGCTTGATAATAGAAAGCACCAAATAAAAATGCCCAAGACATGTTGAATAATTGCCATAGTTTAGATTTTTTTCAATGAGAGGAGAGGTTAGCTCTTTAGGGAGTGTTTTGTTCTTGAGGCATGCCCTTCCCTCCACCCTCCGTTATTTGATCATAGAAAGTATCTCTTTTTTCTATCTCCTTTTTTAAGATTTCAAAACCCTTGGTTTTCCGTATTTCAAATGAAATACAGGTTGATAATAAAAAGTATCAAATAATTCGTACCCTGTACATGCTCACTATTGTACTTCACATGGAGCTCGTGCAATCCTTCTTCACGTGGCTCATAGCGAATGCTTACTGTTCCGTCCCTGTTATCTACTATCATTGGGCTATCCTGAATTCCCGAGGGCATCCTCACTTCAGCTGCGCAAAAGAGTAAGCAGATTAGAAAACTCGAAAATGTGCACTGACTTTTAAAAAGCTAAAAGAAAATTAAATTATCAAGCTGTTTTGACCGCTGAAACTCATTTAGATTGATAGAACTTGATGGAATTCTTATTTAACAAACGTAATATTTTAGGCTATAACAGAAGGAAGAGCAAGTTTGAGATTTTGAGATGAGTGGAAGTATAAGAAAAAGAAAAGTTGTTCTGTTTCAACCACTAAAACTGAGATTGATAAATATAATTTTACCAAATTACCAACAACGAATTCCTATTTTATCAAAAGTAATATATTATGCTTTAATACGGAAAGGATATCTAGTTAACGTCTAGAGATGAGAGGGAAAGAAAGAATTATGTTTCGACTGCAGCGACAAATATGACCTGTTCTACCCCTGAATAAATTGATAAGATATGACCTTTTCTACAAAATAACATAATTTAGTCTATAACAGAACGAAGAGCAAATAACATTGAGGCTTCAAGATGAGAGCATAAAAAAAATCTGTTTCGACTCCCCCCCCCTATTACGATTGACCTAACATGAAATCTTTGGCAGAGGGGCACTTTAATTCATGTCATCAGAGAACCTAGTAAAAACGGTTATAAAAAATAGTCAGGTATATATATATATATATATATATATATATATATATATATATATATATATATATATATATATATATATATATATATATATATATATATATATATATATATATATATATATATATATATATATATATATATATATATATATATATATATATATATATATATATACGTATATATATCAGTTGCTACGCTTGATGCACTCTGCTACGTTTTCCGTATTCTAATTGATATATGAGGTTAAACTCAAATGAAGTTGTTTTTGGAAATATTCTTGATAAATGCAGGGTTAGGCAAGGAAGAGTTCTGTCGCCTCACATTATTTATACTTCTAATTTGAGTGTGATTAGTAAGACTACGGCTAGTTGCTTCTTTGGAAGTGTCTTCTCTACCATATGGCATATGCTGATGACCTCCTCCTGACTAGTCGCTCTGAAAGGAGGCTTAAACGGAATAATGTTTGGTTGGATTTATGCTTAGTGAAATAGGACTGCCATTGAATGCTCTGGAATGTAAATATTTACTGTTTAACGTTGTTAATTGTGCTATTTCCCTTGCTAGCAATTATTTTATGATACCTAATGTTCCTGTCATTAAATGGCTTGGTATTTCCATATGTGAATCCATAGGCTACATCCGGCATAAATCTATTTCTAATTGAAAGGATAAGATTAAAGCTGGTTATGAGAAAATTGTTGCAAACAATAGTCTTTGTAATGGAGTGTTGCCACATTATCTTATTTTACACCAATTGGCGTGAAAATTTAGGCAACTGGCCTTTAGCTTAAAATTAAAACTTGACGATTTTTATTTTGATATGACTTTTTTATTGCGTGATCAGCCTTTTCGTAAAGAAATTATTTTTTTAATACTGTTGGTTTAGTTCGTTAAGAAACACGATATTTTTTTGACACTATAAAACGAAGCTGCAATTTTTATGAGCACAAAAGGTCGAATTCACCGTCACCTTACCGCCCAGACTATTTGGTCAAAATACCGAATCACGTGCAGCAGAGTTTTCGAATTTTCAGTAACGTGTAGTTTGAGCAAGTATGCCAAAGTTCACTTCCGGAGGGAAGGGCATTCCACAGAAAATCAACAAATAAGTTATTTGAATAAAGAAATTTGACAAAAATGGGGGAAATCCACGCAATTTGGAGATTTGGGGGGTTGGAAAGACCCAAAGCTACCTCACCCTTCACTCTTTGATATACAAGGTGCAAGAATTCACATTTTCCGTTAAAAAAACATCTACACTAATGACACCAAAAAACATATATGTTTTTATTTCGTATATAAATTCATAAACTTTGATACAATTTATTTTAAAAAAACTACATATCAATAATTTTATAAGGTTCAATGCAGCATCATCGGAGTGGATGTATTTTTTGAGTGAGGTTCTCTTGTGAAGAGAATCCAAGTGCAGGATTAAATACCTTTTAAATACCACGGTGTACCTCTTTTTTGATGACATTCAGAGAATCTTTGGTTTTGGATGGCTTTTAGTAGCACTTGCATCGAGTGAAATTTTCCCAACATTGATTATTTCGTGCATGATATGGCCGGTATGTACCCATTGGGCTTTTGTCTCCTTCTCTCTTTTTAACTCATCCTTTTAAGAACAAATTTAATTTGATAATGTAATAGAATTCCAAATTGTATTGAACTAATGCATCTATTTCGTATTAAAAATTCATGTGTTTTTCCACTAGTTATTATACCTCCAAAAGGAGGAGAATATCTCTAAAGAGAAGGACTCTTGATCAAAATTACATCAGCAAATTCAATATTTCCAAGAACTTTACATCAGAGATTTCAACTTTCAATATACAAGAAAAATGACTTTTATTTTATTTTTCCCTTTACTTTCATTCCCATAAACCTTTTCATATATATTATTTACCTGAAATAGCTAATCCAAAGCACACATCAATGCTTCTCTTTTGTATTTTATCTATTTTATTAAAACCAAAGCCAATTGTTTTTTGTTTTACTCTGAATGGTTCAGATAATTCAGTCTTTTATGATAAAACTGCTTTTTGTACAATCAACAACAAAGGAAGGAAGAAACAATTGTGACTCAACTCTCTAACAACCCAAAATTCAGAGGGCCAGATCAGTCCCTTTCTTGGGTCCAGTTTTTACTCACACAAATAAACCTGTAGTGAGAAAAAAATATCATCAAAATTTAAATTCTAGTTTCTATCGGTAACTTTTACAACTAGAATTATTAAGCTTAAAGCTACAACAAAAGAATGCTTTAAAATTAAATAATAATCGATCGATTATTTCATTTCGATTATTTATTTTCAACAATTCACGTAAAACAAATCAGTGAAATAAAAATAGCTACTACTAGAAGGCCAAACAACATGTGCACAGTGGCACAATACAATTAATTAAATCACATAATCAAAAGACCAGAAGAAGGATAAAAAAAATAGTCACAAGGAACCTGATCTCACCCTGCAATAGAGAAATTTTTTAACCTGGGGTCGTTTCATTATGAGGTTAAAAATTACGAAAATGTTTAAAGAGAAATCCCTCAGAACTCTAATATGGTCAAAGTTTTATGTACCCATCTATACTTGGACATCTACTGTGAAATCCCTCAATGAACTTTATTGGCACTACTGTAAATCCTCGTTTTTTTTAATGAAATGGGTAATGAGTTCCTTCAAAGATGACGTCATGGGCGTAGGGAAGGAGGGCAGGGGAGGCCAGCTGCCCCCCCCTAGAACTTCAAATTTACGCTAGATATTAACGAGAACTTTTCGTATGTTGGAATTTTTTGTTGGATGTTACCTGGTAGATCGTTAAAAAAGCTGGAAACAAACAGAAATTTCCAAATATCGTTTGCAATATCAACATTTACGTTTCGATCTTCAATATTGATTTTCGGTCCGATATATAGATAGGAGACTGGCCCACGATCGACTGATTTTGACTTGTTTCATTCTCTATGAGTTGATTCAAACGATAAGAAGTTGCTGAGCATGCCAAAGAAAAAGTAACTCATTCAATACCATCCTTGAAAAAGACAATTAGAAATACTCCGCCATTTTTCAGCCTTTGGGTATGCTTTCTCCAGCAGCTCAGCAATGTTATTCACTGATATAGCTTTAAATTTGTGGGCAGTCATAAAACTTGCGGCTTCCTGGTTGTAGTAGTCCTTTAGGCGCCCCATAACTATCATTTCTAGAGGTTGTAGTTTGTCAGTAGTGTGGGGCAGGACAGTTAAAAGGACAACAGTATTATTTTTTAGCTACATCAAGCAATTCAATGGTGTATCGGCTGATCTAGTGCTCTAATTTCAGAGGTACAGGCGACTGTTTGGAGGGTTTGACTTGATTGATAAAATGCTGCAAGTAAAGCAAAGAATGAGAGGCAGTCATCCAGCCAGAAGTATTTTCTGAGCTGATCGTGATGGTTCCTGGTAAAGCTCCCCTGAGTAAAATTTCCGGACACTGTTTCTGTGGGGAAATAAGTATAGGAAGGACTGTGTTCCCAACGCATTAACACCAGCACAAATCATGGTCAACTGACCTCTTTCTGCCGACGTGACCTTCCCTACTTACTTCTGGCCTCGCTGTGCAATGATTTTAGCAGGCTTGTGGATGTTTTCAGGCCTGATTCGTGAAAATTTCAAATGTCTTGTGGTCTAAACATGTGTTTATATAGGCCTTGCTCCAGGTGGTTAAAGAAAGCTCCTACACTGTGACGGTTGAAAGCAGTTGTCCGTCATAGGCTTGTATTTTTTGCGTTCTTACCGATAGAGTTTTAAGGCAATCCATAAAACCACGGTACCAATCTTTACCTGTAATTCCTCCACTGTCTCCACTGCCTTTGCAGTTCCGTTATCCGGTACTTTTATACTCTTAATAATGGCATAAGTGTATGCGAATTCACACGCTTCTAGCGGAATACAGTCGAAAGCATATGAGCTATCGTTTTCAAGTAAGTTGTTAGTCTTTTTTTCTTGTTCCTCTGTAAATATTTATCATGTGTTGTAACAGGGTGTAAGGAAACTTAGGTCCAGACTTTTTAGAGGGATATTCAGCTTCTCAACTTTTTTTATGTAGTCTTGCAGCGTTCCTCTAGGGACAGCCATGGCAGTTTTAGAGAATCTGACAGACGTCTTGTAGAACAAGTCAGAAAAAATTGCTGTTTTATTTTCTTCTGGATCCCAGCCATCTTTCATTCTTCTCTCTTCTGTTTAACGCTTAAGCATTTTATCTTGAATGAAATTTAACAGGAAAAAATGGAACTTCAGTTCACCTACTGTTCTGACAGGATAAACAACGACAGAATTAACACAGTTTTGGGTTTTAAGCTTGCCTTCAACCTTTAAATATGCTGTTTACACAGCTTTCACAAGCATAGCCCACTGTTGGACACCTTGTTACGGTATGCTGAATTTACCCTGGGTATTGTGGCCGAACATGGTAGTTCACTATCCCACAGGATGAAAAAATATTAACAGCAAACTGGTGAAGATGGCACGTCTCGGAAGCTTCCAAAAACAAGCAAATAACAAGAGAATACAATGTGAGTTTACAACAAAATTGTAAACTCACAATGGCTTTCTCAAAAATGGCTTTCAGACAAAATTGAACAAAATTCAGAGTTAATCACCTTAAAACCTGATCCAATCTGATATTTTTGGTAAAAGTATTAATTAAGGTCAGACATTTTAAAAACATACACTGCCATCTGTCAGAGCTTTTAAAATCCACCAGAAGCCCCATAGGTTCTTATATTGAAACTGTTTGCTTTGGCTAAACGTGGGCCGGTCTCCCCTATACCAATTTCGATATTTAATTTTGCCCAACTATAAACTTTTGAATTGAACTCTTAGAAGAAGCTGTTATCTAACCATAACGTGATTTGTGTCAAATCGCTTTTGTGGTGTTTATGTTTTCTGGAAATAGGAAGTTGGATAGTGGGTCTCTTATATTATACTGTTGCAGGAAATGTTACATGGAAAATGTTAAAGGCCGACTTTTAGCGAAATATAGAATGACTAGTTTCTAAAGACCTATATTCAAAGGACCTCGTGAAGTATTAGTAAGACCCCTCCCCCCTCCATCACAGAAGCAGCTGCCCCCCTCTACCCAAGATGCTGGCTACGCCCATGGATGACCTGAAGAAATTGTCGATCCTCGAAGTTTGCCCTAGAAATATTAAAAAAACTACCCAAACAAAAATAATTAGCTTACCAGTTACGTTTCCACCAGTGCTTGGCAGCGGTATATTTTGTAGTTCTACTGGTCGGTACTGGTCCTCAGCGTTATTTCTTGCGTGGTTTTGCGAGGGACTAGCAGTCTGCTTGGCAAACTCTTCTCCAGCCTACAAGCATGAGTTTCAATATTTGCTTTAATTTTTTTTCAGGGTAAAATTAAGCAAAAGGGTACGAAAGAAACAGCACATATATACCCTATATCTTTTCTCTTTTTCGAGTAGGAACTCGTAAATAATTTTTTTTTTATTTTAATTACAAAACAAAATTGTCCGATCTAAAATAAATTTAAGTAACGAATGTCAATCCATGAATATGTCATGGTCAATTCTAAAGATTCCCAATAATTCATAGATATCTTTACGCTTCTGTCCTTTCGAAGGATGGGATGAGTGATTCCAACTCTTACTCAAATTTTATAATAGTTGTTTTTCGTTTTACTTCGTCAGTAACTACGACAGATCTTCGTTTCAGTTTGTTTATCCATGTCCATTTCATCACTGCCACCCCTAGAGAACGTACCTGATATTTTCGTTCTTCTGAAATGATTGGCCAAACTGTCTATGATTCTCCTTATCTACATTGCCCTGATGACCCTCCGTTTTAAAAAATCTTAGCAAGGGGGTTTCTGCAATTATCTTCTTCATCATAGCAAGGGGGTTTTCTGCAATTATCAATTATCTGTAAATATCAGGCACGGCCTTTAGGTGTGGCAGCAACCAAAGCAGTCCACGTATTTCAATTAGCAGTTCAAGTTAGGTGTGTGCAGTTCAGCAACTAGAGCTTAGGAAGTATTTAGAGCAGTTCAAAGGGGGGGGGGGCAACCTGGGCAGCTTAATCTGATGCCATGGCTGGGAGAGGGACCGTGGGGGGACCCACTTTGATACAATTTTTCGATTAGATTCGGCTTTTTTTGCTTATATTTTAGCAGGAAGGGGGCGCTGTGACTAATTTTCACCCGGGCTTCTCCAGCCCTAGGAACGGCTCTGGCAGCGACGATATCCATGGTTCAGTTATCCACTAAAACAAAATTGACAGTATTCCTGTTTTGAAAAGACACCTACGCTACCTTGTTTAAAGGCATCGAGTAACCTTTCAGGATTTGAATTATCGTTGGTTCAAGAATCTTGGATCGAGGATTTGAAAGACTAGGATTTGTTCGTCCGAACATTGGGATTTTCCCAAGTAAATCTTGGGATATTGTTAAATTATCAGCGGGAGCCTTTGGTTTGAGAAATATGTTTATTAAGTTTATCCAGCCCATGCAGTTACAAATTAGGCATGTGTTCAGGAGAGGGCCTCGAGCCCATACCCCTGGCCAAAGACTTATTATTTTCTCTGAGTTTCTTGCATTTTCTATATGATTCACCATTATTTTGTGTTTCTTCTAAAGTTAGCCCTTTCGAAAAGAAAGTGCAGTGTAAATAATTGTTGCAAAAACTTTGCTTTTTTTTCTCGCAACTCTTAGTGAGGGGTGGACTAAAATAATCAAAAATGGTATAAAATGACCAGGTTTTGAAGTGTGATCATCCATAACAACTTACAAGATTTAGGAGTGAAAAACTGTCAGCAAACTAACAATAAATTCTCTTCAAGTATTTGCTTTCGTCTTTTTTCCAACCCGTGGTCTATCATTTAAAGTTTTAAGAGAAAGACACTAAATTAAAACTAGGCGTCCGAGCCTCGGGTGTAGAAAATTAATTAGATGTATATATAGTAAACTTGAATGGAACATATCGCGTCAATCTAAGCTTTTCATGAAAACAAAAGTGGGAATTCCTGGCCAAAGTTCAGCTGCAACATTTCCAAGCAGTAAAGTTCCAGTTTTGAAATTAGAATTTCTTTTCCACCACAAAGAAACATATTTTCACTTGATGTTAAGAACATGTTTTTTCAATAAATTTAATTCCGAGAATGAGGTATCAAATGACGGGGAGACGAGAACAAAAATAGCAAAAATGAGGATTTAGACATAAATGGCTTAAAACTGTTCTGGTGGAAGTTTTCTAACAATCTTGAAGGGATTCCTCGCCTCCCCCATATCCCTTTTGTATATATAAATTGTTTTTTATTCAGGGTAGAAGGGATCCAGTATTATTAAGTGACATTTAGGTGAGAGGGCAAAGAGACAGATGACAGACGAAAGGCACTTGTCAACTGGAAAACTTTTTCACATTAGAGAAGAGGATTATTTGTGAGACTGACTCCCAATGACTGACCAGACGCTGATCTGATGTGCCCCTGCCAATATTCAAATGCTACGACATTTCAATAATAATAAGAGACAAACATATCGTAAAAATATAAAGAATAACAGTTGTTAAACAACCTATCTTACTTACTACAATTGATTAATTTTAAAAAACAAAGTTTTTCCGAGGGAAGTAAAGAGCGAAGTTGAAACTTAAAACGGACAAAAATTATTACTTCACAGCCTATTTAATATATATTAATATAACTAGCATAAATAAACCAACTAATTATGTTTCCCTATGCTTTTAGGATTATACAAAACTAGCGCTTTACTGAAAACACAAAAGTCAAGTATAAAATACGGGATTATTGCTTCAAGAGTCAAAAATGAGTATGTATCCTGACAACACTAAACGAATCTATAAAGCTTTTCATAGTCTTACACTAGTTTCGACATTAGTAACTTTCAGTATACATTTAAAATAATCTTAAAAGCATAAGTGTAAAAATAAATATTTTTTAATAACCACAAAGTCACTGAAAAGCACATAGAAATACTTGACTAATTTATAAAGAAGAATTTTGCTTTCAACAGCTATTATACCAATAGCGGGTAATATAAAATGTTAAATTGTAAGAAATATGCTTTAGTATCACATGAAATGAAGATCAAATAAGAAATAATATGAACTCTGGAAATCCGATTATTTTTCTCTATACAAGAGTGAATTTCAAGCTATGATACAAATTCTAAAGCTAGTCAACAATCCTAATATTATCAAGATGGCCTTACTTCGAACTTATGTACAAACTAATCATGATATTTCCTTTTAAGAACCAAAACAAGAGCCAGTCATTGGACTGAGCCATTGTGCAGAAGTGACACCAAATTAAACGTAAAAAAATAAAGAAAATCCTAAAATGAATTGTTATTTATCTTAAAAGGAATTGATCCTAAAAGGGATTGATAATAGTTTTATTCTGTAAAAAGTGTCTTTAATTGGTTTGCTTTTACTGTACCAAAACTTCTATATTATTTTGTGTTTTCAGTAAAGCACTCGTTTTCTATAATCCTAGAAACACAGGGAAACATAATTAGCTGGTTTATTTATACTAGTTATATTAATATATATTAAATAGGCTGTGAAGTAATAATTTTTGTCCGTTTTAAGTTTCAACTTCGCTCTTTATTTCCCTCGGAAAAACTTTTTCAAAATTAGTCTGTTCGTTTTTGATTAAAATTTAATGCAGAAACAACGCTGCCATGGTCTTTTTATTTATACAGAAAAATGTACGCTCGTTTTAAGTTTTAATGTCACTTCTTAGTTTCAGTTGAAAATATTCACAAATATGACCTATTATTCAAGCGAACATACTACTCGATGCCTATTTTTTTAGGTTTCTTCCGAATATAATAATCGTTTTTGGCGCAAATTCAATTTTAAACCCTTATGAAGAGAAGCTGTAACTACTTTGCATCCTATGCACCATCCTACCTTTTTTTATTGCTTCTTTTTATATAAATAGTTTTTCCATTTTTCTTTCCTTACTCAGCTTATCAAAAACTTGCATTTCCCCCTTAAATCAAAGAACAGTATATTTCCGCTATTCGCCGAAACAATTGATAAATAGTAGAAAACACTCCCTAGAGAATTTGGAGAAATTAGGTCACAATTAGACGTTTAGCAATTATCACTGAAAATACTTTTTAGAATGCAATATTTCTTATGCCATATAAGAAGACGGAATATTTAACAATTCATCATTCATATTTTCAACTAGCTCATATTCACTAAGTACATAAATTGAAGAAAAAATTCATTCCATGGATTCAACCACTGATTTTCAACATAAAGTGGTAAGTCTGTTATTATTTTCCTCAGGTTGTGAATGGAAAATATTCATATTGATAGCTTGTTCTATTCAAATATTTGATCATATTTACTAAGGCAGTCACTGATGCCATAAAGAATTGCCCCTTCTCTCTCTGAAGAAATAAAATTTCAAATAAGAAATCAATAATAGTCTAATGAAAGGTGTGTGCAGAAGAGTCAGGCTTGCCACCCTATTGATTTATCACTATTTCTAGTGATTTTTTATGTTGTCTAGTGATTTTTTTCTAGCTAGTTATTTTCGTTCTGTAACTAGTGATTTTTAACTAAATCTCGTGATTTCTCACGATATAGCACGTAGATTCATGATTTCAATTGAATAAATGATACAACAAGCTAACCATTAAAAAAAAACACAAAATAGTGATTCCCTACAGTTCCTAATATGTTCCAGATTAACGTTTATGCAAATATACCGTCTTTGAAAGCACGTAGATGTGAGAAACAGCTTTCTAATGAGCCATTAAGCATCTCTCTATGATGTTCTGGTAAACCGGTAGCCCTGGAAAAGTAAAGGAAAAAAAGGGAGACAGATCAGTGCTACCCATGCAAAAAAGTCATTTTCCTTGGTGTTCAAGGTGGGGGACTGTAATTATCCCACAAAACGTTTTCGACCATGCTGATTCCAATGGTGCACTTTTTATTTCGATTTGACGTCATTTTCAAGGGATTTCAGGCTCTTTTTCGAAATCACCATAGATTTCTTTTCGCAATAAACATTTACTTCTAGGACGAACCAAAATAATAGTTACCATTCCTAAATTTTAAAGAGTTTATAGTGAATTCTTCCAACGGACTAATGAGACTTACTAAGAGGGCTGGGAGAGGGAGTGTACGGTGAGGGTCCCTTGTAAATCTTCAATTAAGGGTTTTGGACAATAATTATTACAATGGTACTTTTTTATACTTCGAAGCTTTTTAACTTAAGAAGTGGCACAAAAGGTGCTATTTTTTGTGCTATTTGGCACTTACGGATGACAAAACTGATTAAAATCACGTCGATATGAGCAATAGCTTTCAAATCAACCATTAAACGTCTCTCGAAGATGTTCTTGTGGCCCACTAGCCCCTATCTTTTCCACTTGAGACATGGCATCAATAGTGCCTTTTATAGTGCAATTTGGCAGTTGCAGGTGGTGGAATTCATAAATAAAACGTATATATGAGAAATAGCTTTAATGTGAACTATTAAACATCTGTATACGATGTTCTTGTAGCCCGTTAGCCCCCCCCCCCTTGAGAAATGACACAAAATTTGCCATTTTTGTGCCATATGGCACTTGCAGATAGTGGAATTTATAAAAAGCGCGTAAATGTGAGAAACAGCTTCCTAATGAACCATCAAGCATCTCTCTATGATGTTCTGGTAAACCGCTAGCCCTGAAAAAAGACGGTTTTCGACCATGCTGATTCCAATGATACACTTTTTATTTCAATTTGACGCCATTTTCAAGGGGTTTCGGCCTCTTTTTCAAAATCGCCATAAATTTCTTTTCGTAATTAACTTTTACTTCTAAGATTAACCGAAACAATAGTTACCATTCCTGATTCAGTGTCAAATGGCAATTTTTTCTCACTAGACAGTTTTTTGAAAACACATTTTTCAACTTTTGATTACTATGGGCTGTGGTTCGCTCTTTACTAGGTTGTAGTTGTTTGTTTGTAGCACTCCTGGGCAAGCTGCTCATTGTGCACGTCTCCATGATTTCATCAGAGCCTTTAGGGATGAAAGGTATTCCACGTCAAAATTCAGCTGTCCAGCTGTTGTTCTGTCATGACCGAGGGTCAAATAGTTTAAAAAGCCATCTGGCTTTTGTCACTGTGGTTAGGGAGGGGTTTTGAAGAATCTCAAGGCAAAAAACAATAAATCAATGTCAAGCTGTATTCAACTCTGTCCAATGGTGTCACAAATGAGCCTCCATATTTACAATTCAAACACAAGTGGCTGATATGGCAATTTAAACTGATGAGCTTGGCTTGCAATATATACACATACTCATACATATAGCTTACATATCACTAATTTACATGTACAATATTAAAATAATGTGCAATAATATTAATATATACAATTATTAATACAAATTACAGCTCTAAGTGTAGCTTAGTATCTACAATAAAACGGCCTAGTACTTCCACAGATTGTTTCCTAGCCCATGGTGGTGCCTGTGCATGGCCACATCATTTGACTTTCTCACAACTCTATTTTTTTTAAAACAATAAAAAAATTTAGCGTAAAGAGCGAGGCGTTGTGGAGGGGACAGCCCCTTTCATATACGGAATAATTTCTGTTCGTTTTAAGTTTTAACGTCGTTCCTTACTTTCAGTTAAAAAAAACTTGTTTTTTTGTATTTAATTTTTGAACGTTTTTAAATTAATTCAGGTTTTAATTTTAGCTTACTGTACATGAATAATTAAAACATAACTTGCATATTAACTTTACTTTTATTTGGCCAAATGGCTTTCTCGTAACTTGTTTAATTTTGTTTGCGAATGTTTTTATCAGTAATAAATTTAAGTAATTTACGAATTAACTTACGTAGCGAACTTCTATACTCATATATTTCTAATGCGTATATTAGGGGGTTCGCCCCCTAGTCAATACCTTGCGCTTTAAGCTAAAGTCTTAATTTTGTTCCAATTCTTTAAAAATGACCCCTTAATCACAAATTCCGTTAATTAGAATAAATAGCTCTTATGAAAGTACAAAAAAATCTTTGGCTTAAAGAGCGAGTTATTGACTAAGGGGTGAACCCAATCATATACGTAAAGTTTTCTGTCGTTTTAAGTTTTAATGTTGCTCCTTACTTTCAGTTGGAAAACTTTTTATTTTTTATATAATTTCTGATCTTTTTTTAAATAATGCTGGGAAATCCGGCGCCCCATTCATAGCAATGTCTCTTCCCACATGAAAACTTCCTTCATGGAAAGATCCTCCAACATAAACCCCGACCCATCCCCCCCACTACCAGAAAAAATCCCCCCTCAAAACGTCTGTATACTTCAGTATATGTTAACATTGGGTAAAGCTCATAACTTTCAGCCCTCCCCCCGGGGACTTCAGGGGAGTAACTCATCCTAAAAGACATAGTTATCATCTTTTCGACCATGGTGAACAAAATGGCTATCTCAAAATTTTTATCGGGTGACTTTGGGAAAAAAATGAGCGTGGGAGGGGATCTAGTTGCCCTCCATTTTTTTGGTCACTTAGAAAGGGCACTAGAACTTTTAATTTCCGTTCCAATGAGCCCTCCCCCGATATTTTACGACCACTGGGTCGATACGATTACCCCTGGGAAAAAAAAACAAACAACAAATAAGCACGCATCCGTGATCTTTCTTCTGGCAAAAAATACTAAATTCCATATTTTGTAAATAGGAGCTTGAAACCTCTGTAGTAGGGTTCTCCGATACGCTGAATATGATGGTGTGATTTTCATTAAAGTTCTATAACTTTTAGGGGATCTTCCCCCTTTTTTCGAAAATCAGGAAAATTTTCTCAGGCGCGTTACTGTTGATGGGTAGGACTAAACTTGATGAAACTTATATATTTGAAATCAGCATTAAAATCTGATTCTTTTGATGTATCTATTGGTACCAAACTTCCGTTTTCTAGAGTTTCGGTTGCCATTGAGCCGGGTCGCTCCTTACTTAGAGTTCGTTACCACGAACTGTTTGAAAACAATCTTGTGACATTATACAATGGGTACCATAGCTCAAGCGAGCGCTCATCCGCTCCATAATCAGTCAATTGGTTTCCATGGTTCACAAGAGAATGCGTTTTTTGTGTCTGTCATTCGACATGTTCTTTGGCTAGTTTTTTTTTCAATATTAAAACAGAATTATCATACATTACGTCATAAACAGAATTTATAGCACGTGCTTCTCAATTTTCTTCCAAGCCCCCATCTAAGAATTTTGTGTCCATAGATATGGCTTATTACCGCTCGGTTTAATTAACTGCAATCGATTTTGGTCACTACAACCAATGAAAACTATTGTTTTTCAAAGAGAATGCTTTGCTTTGAGTATCAGTGACTAAAATTAATTGCAATAAGCTTAATTGCTTAAAATTAATTGCAATAAGCTAAAATTAATTGCTATAATTGCAATCAATTGCAACAAGCTATACTGAACACTGGGCACCTTATTTTGATTTTGCAATAGTTAAAAAAAAATATGTGAGGATTGGGTAAGTTTACATATCAGAAATCAAGAGTAGGTATACACTATCCCTTAGAAGTTTTTTCGTAGATCCAATTAAGTTGAGCAATATAGAAGGATAAGTCTTAGAACTAAGACTAAAAGATTAGAAGCCATGCTAATGAAAGTGGCCGAATATGACTGTGAAAGGTGGGCAGTTCGAAAGGTTGGTAGAGGTATGTTAGACGTTTTCCAGGGAAATTGTTTAAGGATTGTTTGTGACACTCTTTTGAACGACTGTACAACAGAAAATAAGCTGCACAAAAATTCTGGTTCAATCTCATTCTTGTAGGGCTATAGTTTAATAATGATTAAGATGGTGAAACACCAGGTTTCATGGATTAATAATAGGAATTGCCAAAAGTTGGTAATTTTTGCAATAAACTATTCCCCAGATTCTCGACTTTATCGTTGTTTTCAAGAAGAGTCCTAAATAGTTCCGAAATTGAGTTGCAGAATACTTTGAATAAATCAAACTGAAATTAGCAAACAAAATTTGGCTGATAATGTATCACGGTTAAACTGAATGTTATTGAAAGAAATTTAGGCATTTCTTTAAAGAATAATCGTTACATTATTGAATTATCACCAGCACAACATTATTATAAAATTTTACAGCGCAACGAATTATAACTATTTAATTTAATTTATTAGTTCGCCCATCATAAACACAGAAATTGGTGGAAAAACAGCAGAAAAGAAAAAACAAAAAAACATACATTTAATGCTACAGACAAAGCAAATACACATACACATCAATCAAATTGACGAGAGTAGAGGCAGGCAAGGATGACTGCTACCATCCAAATTAGTACAATACTTGTCAAGCATCTGAATAACTGCAGAAATTAGGTCAGTTACTGCGTATCGCCGGATCAGGTACGATTTACTCGTTCTCAGTGGAACTTGCAGCAGAAACTTCAAATATCTGAAGAAAACTCTACAGATTTTAAATTTATCTTCTTTACGCAGAAGTTTCTAAAATGGTGTTATATATAATATATATGGCAGCGCGACAGCATTATAAATTCTAGCCAGTAAAAACCTATCAAGATTTATATTCGAAGAAATTGTGGCCGCATACGCAGTTCTATTTTTACGCTCTATATGTGTGATGATTAGCGAACGAGTAGATGACAGTGTGTCACCGATGGGCAGCCCCAAGTATACTAGTGACTCCACAGGCTCGACAGACTGGGATCCTAGTTGAATTTGAGGTAGAGCAGACTTATTCCAGTGAAACAACATTACTTTCGGTTTTGACAAATTAAAACTAAGGCCATTATCACCGTACTGAGATGACAGGATATCAAAATTACTTTCTAGGGATGCTATTTTCCGAGAAAAATTCAAGGCGTCATCCACAAAATCAACTATGGTCACATCTATTCCTCTTAGAATACAGCTTGTAGTGACTTTGGACTACGCCTCGGAAATACTATTAATAAACAACTCTGGTGAAGAAATCGCACCTGTTTAATACCTTTTTTTACAGGGATTTTCCTAGTGGGTTCTGCATTAGGAATGCGTAAACACACATTTAGTTGGCGATACAGATCATAAAGAGGTCAACAATAGCTGGGTCGACACCATTTTTCCGTAATTCTAGCATTATCTGTGCATGTATGCCCGAGTCAAATGCGCGGCGTACGTCGTATTCACCAATAGCCAGCGATTCATTAGAAATGTGCGCATCTAACAGAATATTTCCTACAACATGTAATCCGTGAGCGCATTCCATTCCTGACTGGAAACCAAACTGGTGGGGAGGGGCCTGGCAACACTTCCTAATGCCACCTATTACTAACAATTCAAAAGGCTTACAAAAAACAGATGAAATAGTTATCAGTCTATAAGAAAAAGGTTCTGTTGCGGGTTTTCCCTTTTTCAGTATAGGCGTTATAGATCCTAAGCAAAATAAATCTGATACAACACCATGCGTCATAATAATCTAGTAAGTAATTGCAAGATGTTCAAATAAAAAGAGACTACCATTCAATAGATGATGTGCACATATTTTATCAACCCCACTTGGCGATTCTATATTTAATTTTTTTCACATTTACTGGATTTGACTACTGTTAACGAAAAAAAGATTTGACTCTTTAGTAAGGAGTGGAATTAGTTACTCAAAAAACTTCTGATTTTTTTACTCGTCTGGAGTTGCACATTCCCCACTAAAATAATCAACCCATGCTTTCTCACCAATCATGCTGGAAGTTGGATTATTATACTGAGCAGGCTTTGCACGCAGATTCCAAATCAGATTAGGATTATCCATGATTTTCGACACAGTTTCATGTTTTAAAGCACTACGATGTCTACGCAGTTCTTTTGCAAATTTCCGCTTAGTAAAAATACGAATTTTATTGACTGCACCACTTTCAGGCCTGTCACATTCATGCCAAATCTGCAGCCAAAACTTGGCCGCAGCCTTTGCATTAACCAAATCGGAGTCTTGGGCCCATCCCTTTACTCGAGATGTACGGCACAATTCAACACTCGGAGCAGCTGGGCTTTCAGCTATTTTTAAAGCGTGGCATATTTCAGCGAAGCATAGGTTCAATTGCAGTCTTATTTCACTATGAGGTAAGTCAGCATTCCACTAGAGCAGAAGAAATGGAACCTTAATTTTTCTGAGGACGTCGTCACACTTTCGTTGAAAAAAAGGGTGGGTGACCTTTTTCCAGTCACATACGAGCTTTGCTTTAAGTTCTGGTGGGTAAGAATTCACAGTACATATGATAGTGACAAAAAAGGGCAGATGATCTGAGCATATTCCGTCAAGTCCTACCTGTACGGTAGGTAGCTCAACATTATATCTAATAGCGTGATCGATTTTAGACATAGACTGAAAACACTTATAAAAGAATATTGCTTGTTTTTCGTGGCTAGCTTGAATCCATTAGGAATTGAACTTAGAAGCACTTGGGCACGAGAGTTGCTGCTGTCTTCAATGTTACAGTTAAAGTCCCTCAAAATCCCTAATGGATAGCCGTCCCTTAGTACTTTCTTTATTGAGATTCCGAGTCTCTTGCAAGCGATAGCAAACTTTTGCTCCGAAACAATATTATTGTATTTAGTAGGCAAGTAAACATTGGCTACAATGAAATCCTCACACTTAATAAGCTGGAAGTGTTCACTTTGCTGGAGACTGGCAGGGGGGAGGGGACAAGAATTGGAGATTATGACAATTAAAGATAAAAGACTATGCCAATTTATGATATTATATGATATAATTATTATCATTAAGGGTTATCATGAATTTCGAAGGCATTCAGAATTTGAGGAAATGTCTCTATCCAGATGAGACCATATGAGCCAGAGGACATCCTCCAACGTCGTGAACAAACTTTCACATATCAGGTGGTAGGTGAGGCGGAAAACGCCGGTTGCTACTGCAAGACAAGACAAGACGGGGTAGGAAGGATTTTGTTATTTCTAATTCCGCGACGCAAGACACACTTAAATATCTGATTTACCATTAGTAGTTTACATCGGTCTAACACGAGCTTGAGATGACTGTCAAATCTTCTTTTGAAGGAGTCGATACAGACAATTTTAGGGATAACATCCCCAGGAAAATCGTTTATAATCCAAGTGCAACGGCGGAAGAAGCTGTTTCAGTTCAAGTACTCTGTTCTTGGCGTGTCAACCTTAAGATAACTTGACTGAGCTATGTCCCTTCTTGTCTGTCTTGTCGGTTGGACAACGGGGGGCACAATACGAGAACGCTCAAGTGAAGGTAGTGAATTTATTTACTTGTAGAAAACAGCTATGACGCTGTATCATACATTTCGCTAAAAGACTGGACCGAATCATGGGGAACAACTTAATATACACTAATAACCTTATTCTGGATCTTTCGAGGGGGTGTGAATAAGTTTTTGAAGCACGAGCATTCATACTTGGTGATGGGTCTGGTGCAAGACTTGTAAAGAGGGATGATCGCCCGGGCGGTAAAAAGCTTTTTTGGGGCGAAGAGTGATCTCTAGCTCTCTTGCATAGGAGTTTTTCATGCGATCGAGGTGGGGTTTTTTCAAAGAGATATATGTGTAGAAGTGAATTCCGAAGAGACGAAGCTCGTTGACTCTCTTTATGGCTTCATTCGTTAAGATGAAGTTGTGGTGTATACATGACAGTTTCAATCGAGAGATCAGCAGATCTTTTGTTTGGTGGTTTAAATTGACCATCCATACATCGGACAACTTTTCATTTTCCAAAATATTCGTCTGCATGAGCAGGGGAGCTAAGATTAGATCATCGTGTTTTGGGATGGCTACGTTGTCGTAGTGTCGTCAGCAAAGTGATGCAAAAGGTTTGCAAGTTTGTGTCCTATATCATTTATGCAGAGAATGAAGAGTGTGGAATCCTACGCGTAATCGTCAGATACTACCCTGGGGTACGCCTGCCTTCATTGGATATTCCCGGAAAGTGAAACCGTCAAAAACAACTCTCAGGGAACGATCAGAAAGAAAGCCTTTGATCATTTTTAACAGACGTGTGCGAACACAATGCAAGTAAACTTTCTTTAGTAAGTGACGATGCCATACATTGTCAAAATCTTTAGTGATGTCTAATGACAGTAGCCTGATGGCGTGTCCTTTTGTAAGAAGTTTGATCCACTCATAGTACTGGACCACTAAGAAGTCCAGCGTTGAACCTTTGCGGTGAAACTCATATTGGCGTTCGCCTAAAAGGTCATTTGAATCTATTGTATGATTGATCCACGTGTATAACTGGAAATGCTTTCCCAAACTTTCCCAATGAGTGGGCTAAAAGTCCTATTGGAGCCTGCCCGTGTGGGGTTGCCATCTGGTTAAGGTATAGAAATGACGTGGCGGATATCCATGTGTGCAGAAAGGTTCCAGAGCGAACAAAACAGCCAGAAGAGCGATGACAAACATCCAGCTAATTTCGCACCGCATAACTTCTAGACGATATTAGGTATGCGTCAGGAACCGTGGATTTGGTCACATCAAGGTACTTTAAAATGTGAGGGATTTTAGGGGTGGTAAAGTTTGCACAATCAAACACAATATTGGTTAGATCAAGAAACCGAAAATTTTTTTACCGTCGTCCAGATTTGAAAATTCGACCAACAGCTTATAAAAAGCTTCAGTTTTTGCCAGTGGATCTTGCCCGATAGTCCTGTCATTGATTTTTAGGGAAGGAATTAAAGTTCCCTTAGACAACGGTAAAGCCTTTTTGACAATCTCTGCTAGCTCTTAAGCATTCGGAAGCTTAGCAGAAAGTTTCGCTTCCCTTACTGAACCCAAGATTGCCAAATCTTGCAAACTTCGTCTTTACTTGGTTTCATGAAATAAAGTCTGTCCTATTTGCTCTCTGAGAGTAGCCGTTGCTTGTGCACCTTTTGGACGTTATCGTACATAATAAAATTTAAACAAAGTAAATACTTCTTGGGAGGGAGTAAAAATTTAAGCTCTGAACAGGATGGATTCGTATGTTCAGCTCTGTTTATCTTAGGCGGCACGGTTCTGCGATGAGTTGTCATTAATAATATTAGTAGTATGCTGTCAAATGGCCATGATAGTATTATAAAAATAATCTACAATCAGACTCCTCCTCATACTGCTTACAAAGATGAGTGTTTCTTATTGGACAGTTGAATTCAATCGACAAGAATTGACAATCAATGAGTAATATCACCCAAAAACAAGACAGAACATTTACGGTTTCATCTCCAACTGAACTACATTTTTTTTAACTGAAAATGAAGGGATGGGGCAGTCAGGATATATTCTACAACTATCCAAGGATCGCTACGACAAGATTTTCTTCAATGTGAGGGTAAAGAAAAAATCCCCATATTTACGAGACAGTATCAGGGGCGGTGTTCTGTCACGAGCAGTCTGTATTTTCCTTTTTAGTTTGAACAAATTTCTGTTTTGCCCAAGGCCATACCCAGGATTTTTTTCGGAGGGGGTTTTACTAAAAAAAATCGGGAGGAGGGGGGTTACACAAGAAAACCTCCAAAAACGCATACAAAATTTGTTTATATCCATTTTTGTTACGCTTTTACGAGTCAGACAAATATTTCGGGGGGGGGGGGGTAGATTCCCCTCTGGGTACGGTCTTGGTTTTGCCGATAACAGTAAACGTTTCTCTTTTACTACGTGGCAGGTAAATTTTTGTTCCTACAAGTAGTTTTTAACAGTCTTATTTTACTCCTTTAGGTTTCGCTGGTCTCAGAGATTTTATAAAGACTAGCAGAATTTAACGAAGGGTTAAAATGTCTATATAAAGAGTGTTAAAGAAAATTATGGATACAAAATTAATATTCATTAATATAGTTAATTATATAGTTTAAATGTCTATAAATATGGTAATAGTAATTATGAATATAAATTGATTCATCAGTTCTTATCACAAATGAGAAAGTTTACAAAATTACAGCACAGTAGGACCACAGGAAGTCAGTTTTCTAAGCAGTAGAAAAAAGTTCAACAATGTTTTTTTTTACTCTTATATACACTTGGAGATAAAATCTAAAAAAAGTCTTTCCATAGTTTTTCTTTTTTTTAACCCTTTTTGGCGATTTTTTAAATACTAAGGGCAATTTATAAAGGACTAGCGGTGTCTGATGATATTACAGAGGAAAAATATCTCAAATTAGCTAAAACTAATTAATTGTCTGATTAATGTTATTTGATTCGTATAGTTATTGAATATCAACAAGTTTGTAATGTATCAGCTTAATGGAGCAACGAGAATGGACATGGACCGAAGAAGTTAAATAAAAGCGTTTAAAGCAAATTCCGGATGTTGGAATTTGTCAATGAAAAAGAATTCGTTTGAACTATTGCGTAATGGTTGTTTGCTAATTTGGTGCTCAATTATCATTGACTAAATGTAACGACTGAGTTACCAATCAAACAAAAAGAAAAAAAACATACATTTTTAAGCAAAAAACGTCGATTAAAATTAAATTGTTAGTCCATTTTAGGCCGAACAATTAAGTACAATAAGTATTTGCAGCTGCTAAGTAGACAAAAGATCGCTTAAAATTGTAATCTAATTTTGTAATACAGATAATAAAAGAATATTTAAAAGTGCAACACAGCTTCTGAATCACATCGAAGAAACAATTGGGCCGAGAAGGCCAACGGACCCTAGAGAAATGACTTTTAATAAACGGTAACTTTTATAAAATTTTCGGTCTAACTTATCAAAATTATATCATTTTTATTAGAGCAATTAAATGTAATAATTGCTAGCTGCTACTAAATGAATAAATAACTGTCGAAAATAGCAAAATTAATTTGCTATCTAGATTGCAGTCTAAATAATAAATTAATATTTAAATGCATAATCTAGCTCCTGAATCCCATCGGAGAAACGATTAGGCCAATAAGGCCAACAGATACTACTGAAATGATTTTTTTTTTGCGCCCTCAGTCCTTGTTTTTTTTTTTGCGCCCTCAGTCCTTGTTTTGGGCAATTATTGGCACCCTTATCATATTCCCCCTCCCCAAGATTTTGCTTATTGGCACCCTTGTTAGATTGGGCCTCCCCCAAGATTTAATCTAGATTCACTCCTGCTACTGCTAAATAGATAGCAGATTTTTTAAAATCCCGATCTAAGTATGCAATATAAATCCAACTGAAAAATTGCAATATAAATAAATAATTATCTAAAAGTGTAATTTACCTTCCAAATCCCGTCGGAAAAACGATTAGGCAAAAGATGCCAATGAATCTTAGAGCCATAATTTCAGCACGAAACAACTACTAAAATTCTAATCTAAATTAAAAGAATTAAACTGGTAGTCCATTTTAGTTAGAGCAGGCAAGTTCAGTTAACAATTTCAGCACAAAACAACTACTAAAATTCTAATCTAAATTAAAAGAAATAAACTACCAGTCTATTTTAGCTAGAGTAGTTAAGTTCAGTGAAATATTAGCTACTGCAAAGTAGATAAGAGAATATTTAAAATTTGCAACCCAGCTATTTTTAATCTAAATTTGTAACTTGCAATTTAAATAACAAAATAGTATATGAAACTACAATCTACCTTCCGAACCCCGTCGGAGAAACGGTCGGGCCAAGGAGGCCAACGAATTCTACAGCCATGATTTTCACTAGCTTCCTTAAAAGGAAATGTCGGCCCTGTGTCAGGGCGAGGGACAAAAATCAACGTCCGAACAAAGCGTTGGTTGCGAGATGGCACTGGCATTCCAGCAAGAGATTCAAAGACTTTACACAAGTTTTCGACACAGAGAGACTAAACTAACTGATAATAAGACCGGTCTATGGACAATTCTATAATCACTTTATTCCTTTTTAGTCTTTGAACAAGGTATATGAATATTTCATGAGGCAATTAATTGAGGCACCGCCTTGAGCATTAACACCATTTTTAGAAAGAAAACAATGAATCATTTGATACATTTTCTTGATACACCTATTCTACTAATACATTGGAAAAATAAAATCAGACCGAATGGAATTTATAGATGAAGTGTTCTGAGGCCATTGGACCAGACCCACAAGACAAGCATTGAATAAGAAGATTTATTGCCGTTTTTAACTTTAATAATAAATTAAAAAAACAAGTTTTTCAACCGAAAGTAAGGAGCAACATTAAAACTCAAAACGAACAGGAATTATTCCGTGTATGAAGGGGCTGTTCCCCTACTCAATACCTTCCTCTTCACGCTAAAGTTTTAATACTTTTAAAAAAGCTTTCTAATGAAATGACCATCATGTTTCAAAAGTCGTTTTTAAAAAATTAGGACAAACAGTCAAACTTTAGCGTAAAGAACAACGTATTGAGGAGGGGGAACCCTTCATATACGGAATAGTTTCTGTTCGTTTTGAGTTTTAATGTCACCCCTTGCTTTCAGTTGAAAAAACTTGTTTTTTGTTTATTTTCTAATCGTTTTTCAAATAATGTTGGTAAATCCGGCTGACCCTCTATGAAAATTTTTCTCCCCTCACGGAAAATTCCTCCGTGGAAAGTTCCTCTCATGAAAAATACACATCCTTAAAATTCCTTCCGGACAATTCCATCATCGCTGAAAATTACCCCCTCCCCCCTCCCGTGAAATTTCTTGCAGAAGATTCAGCCTGAAAAATTATCCTTAGCATACTTTCATTTGAAAAGAAACTTCAAGTTCTAATCGTTTTCCGATCACTCCAGAAATCCCCCTTCGATGAGTTTTTTCCCTGGAAATCAAAACACGCTGAAAATTTTCCCCGGAATATCTCCGAATGCAAAATTGAGTAGGCAGAGAGAAAGTAAGACCAATAAAAAAAGATACATATAGGAACTCTGCCCAATCCCCCCAGTGTAAAATTTACCCTAAACAGTTTACCCCCATGATTTCCTTCCCCAAGGAAACCCACCCCAAGCACAAAATACACTCCCCGAAAAATGGCCACGTGCTTCCAAATAATAAATACCATATGTAAACAATGGACAAATTTTATAACTTAAAGACCTTCCCCATGGGCTGTGGAGGGGGTCATGTTATATCTAAAGGTATAGTTTTGGGACCTTTCAACTATGCTGAACAAAATGGCTATCTCAAAATTTTGATCGAACGACTTTTAGGAAAAAAGGGACGTGGGAGCGGGACCAGTTGCCCTCCAGTATTTTTGGTCACTTAAAAAGGACATAGAACTTTTAATTTCTGTACAAATGAGCCATCTCCCGATGTTCTAGGAACACTGGTCGAAAAAATCACCCCTGAAAAAAGAAATACAAATAAGCACGCAGCCGTGATCTTTCTTTTGGCAAAAAAATACAAAAACACACAGTTCGTGGTAACGAACTGTAAGTAAGGAGCGACCCGGCTCAATGGTAACCGAAACTCTAAAAAACGGAATTTTGATACCAATAGATACATCAAAAGAATCAGATTTTAATTCCAATTTCAAATATATAAGTTTCATCAAGTTTAATCTTACCCATCAAAAGTTACGCGCCTGAGAAAATTTGGCTGATTTTCGAAAAGAGGAAAAGACCCCCTAAAAGTTATAGAACCCTAATGAAAATCACACCATCATATTCAGCGTATCAGAGAACCCTACTGTAGTGGTTTCAAGCTCCTAACTACAAAAATGTGGAATTTTCCATTTTTTGCCAGAAGAAAGATCACGGATGCGTGTTTATTTGTTTTTTTTTTGTTTTTTTTTGTTTTTTTCCCAGGGGTAATCGTAGTGACCTAGTGGTCCTAGAATATCGTAGGAGGGCTCATTGGAACGGTAATTAAAAGTTCTAGTGCCCTTTTTAAGTGACAAAAAAAACTGGAGGGCAACTAGGCCCCCTCCCACGCTCATTATTTTCTCAAAGTCACTCAATTAAAATTTTGAGATACCCATTTTGTTCAGCATAGTCGAAAATCTAATAAATATATCTTTTAGGATGACTTAATCCCTCAAATCCCCCAGGGGGAGGGCTGAAAGTTATGAACTTTGCCCATTGCTTACATATTGTATTGGTTATTGGGAAGTATACACACATTTTCAGGAAGGATATTTTTTTCTGGTGGGGGGGGGGGCTGGAGGAGGGAGTTACTCGGGAGAATCTTTCCGTGGAGGATGTTTCTTTGGGGTAAGGGACATTTCTATGAAGGGGGCGCCGGATTTCCAAGCATTATTTAAAAAACGATCAGAAATTAAATTTAAAAAAAAAAGTTTTTTCAACTGAAAGTAAGAAGCAACATTAGAACTTAAAACGAACAGAAATTATTACGTATATGACGGGGTTCTCCCCCAAGTCAATACCACGCTCTTTACGCTACAGTTTTTTTTAGTGCTTTCAAAAGAGCTATATATTCTAATTAAATGTTTTGTGATTCAAGGGTTTGTGAATTAAATTTTTTTTTAGCTTTTAACATAAAGAGCGGGGCATTGACTAAGGGGAGAACCCCCTCATATACGTAATAAAAAACAATAAAAAACAAGGGTTACGGCTCAATAGTAATCGAAACTTTTAAAAACGGAACTTTGATGTCAATAAATGTATCAAAAGAATGGGCTTATAATGCTGATTCTAAATATATAAATTTTATTAAGTTTAGTATTACTCATCAAAGGCTACGAGCTTGGGAAAATTTACCTGATTTTTTAAAGAGGGGGGAAACATCCCCTACAAGTGAAAGAATTTTAATGAAAATCACACCGTCAGATTCAGCGTATCAGAAAACCCTATTACATAGGTTTCAAGCTCGTATCTGCAAAAATTCCGCAACTTTGTATTTTTTGCCAGAAGAAAAATACTGAAAGTAAGGAGCGACATTAAAACTTAAAACGAATAGAAATTATTCCGTATATGAAAGGGGCTGTCCCCTCCTCAACGCCTCGCTCTTTACGCTAAAGTTTTTTATTGTTTAAAAAAAAAAAGTTGTGAGACAGAGTCAAATCACCCCTGAAAAAAAGAAAAACAAATAAGCACGCAGCCGTGATCTTTCTTTTGGCAAAAAAAAAAAAATACAAAATCAAACAGTTCGTGGTAACGAACTGTAAGTAAGGAGCGACCCGGCTCAATGGTAACCGAAACTCTAAAAAACGGAATTTTGATACCAGTAGATATATCAAAAGAATCAGATTTTAATTCTGATTTCAAATATCTTTCTTTTGGCAAAAAATTACAAAATTCCAAAAAAGAAGGAAGCTTGATACCTCTACAGTAGGGTTCTCTGTTACGCTGAATCTGATGATGTGATTTTCGGGAATATTCTTTTACTTTTAGAGGGTGTTTCCCCCCTTTTTCCAAAAATTAGGCAAATTTTCTCAGGCTTGTAGCATTTTAAGAGTTACACTAAGCTTAATGAATCTTATATATTTGGAATCAGCATAATAAGCCGATTCTTTTGTTATACTTGCTGACATGAAAATATCATTTTGTGGTGTTTTGGTTTCTTTTGAGCTGCGTCGCTTTTTACTTACTGTTCGTTATCACGAACTATTTGATAAGAAACACCATTCCAAGATTGATGTTTCAGGGTAGGGGTACAGATAAGAATGAGTCCTCCGAACATATGCACCTAACGAATGTTTTAAAGTGCATTTTAAAATGGTATTAGACACAAATGCCTACAAGAAAGGGATTTAGTTTTGGATGCAGGTACGTATGCAGGAATTTTTGGAGGTTGGGGGGGGGGAGGGTATAAATAAAACTGTTTCAGTAAGAAGTGCCCACTCCTGACGTCTAGTCTATTCCTCGGATGTAAATAAGATGATTTTGTACAGTCTTAATATGTTTATTGTTTCGGAATAGGTCATATGTTATAACTACTACCTATGCAATACGCAAATGCCGGAGTTTATAATTTGGACTTTGCATAAAGTCATTATAACATAATGCCTAAGTGCCAAAAATAATCATTTGGTAAGGAAAAGACAAATTAAAGATAATGAGACCCAAGGAAAAAGCAAAAGAAAAAACAGCTACACCATATGGGTAGATCTAAATTCAACTAGGTGTTTCAGATTAATGAATAAAAAAAAGTTGGGATTTGATGGATTTAGTAGACAGTTTTCTTGTATTGGCTTCGAAATTATATCTTTTTATATTTCTTTTTCTTAAGTAATGAAAACCAGAAAACAGATTATCTGCTGATTTCCTACTGTTTCGGTAACTTCAGAGTAATAAACTATAATCAATTTAGAGAAAGAATTTTTTGAAATGGAGGTTCCCCAGCAAGTCTTTAATTTTACTAGAAACAGTTTGTATCAAGAATTTCATTCACACAGCATTGCATCCTCGCGCATCAAATATTGGGTGAAAAGTTATTAACCTTCTTTTTTTTGAGGGGGGGGGGAGGGAGAGTAATTAGAGCCTTAAACGATATATTTGGACTCAGAGTACACTATGGATTTAGATGGCGTCAAAGCTCCCCTCCTATTCTGGATATAGTAGTTTTTAAAGATAATTAAATGAAAAATAATAAATAATGCTTGGAAATCCAGCGCCCCCTTCATAGAAATGTCCCTTCACCCATGAAAACATTCTCCAAAGATCCACCCTCATAATCCCCTTCCCCGAGCCCCCCCCCCACTAGAAAAACTATATGTCAACAATGGACAAAGTTCATAACTTGCAACCGTTCCCCCGGGGGCTGTGGGGGATTAAGTATCTTCAAAGACATAGTTATTAGATTTTCGACTATTCTGGACAAAATGGCTATCTCAAAATTTTGATTGGGTGACTTTGAGAAAAAAATGAGCGTGGGAGGGGGCCTAGTTGCCCTCCAATTGTTTTGGTCACTTAAAAAGGGCACTAGAACACTAAACTTCCGTTCGAATGAGCCCTCTTGCGATATTCTAGGACCACTGGATCGATACTATCACCCCTGAAAAAAAAAACAAAAAACAAATAAACACGCATCCGTGATCTTTCTTCTGGCGAAAAATACAAAATTCCACATTTTTGCAGATAGGAGCTTGAAACCTGTACAGTAGGGTTTTGAGACGCACTGAATTTGATGGTGTAATCAAACAGTTCGTAGTAACGAACTGTAAGTAAGGAGCGACCCGGCTTAATAGTAACCGAAACTCTAAAAACCGAGATTTTGATACCCATAGATACATCAATAGAATCAAATTCTTATGCTGATTTCAAATATATAAGTTTCATTAAGTTTAGTTTTACCCACTAAAAGTTACGCGCCTGAGAAAACTTGCCTTATTTTCAAAAAAGGGGGAAACACCCCCAAAAAGTCATAGAACTTTAATGAAAATCACACCATCATATTCGGTGTATCAGAAAACCCTACTGCAGAAGTTTCAAGCTCCTATCTCCAAAAATGTGGAATTTTGTATTTTTTGTCAGAAGAAAGATCACGGATGCGTGTTTATTTGGTTTTTTTTCCCAGGGGTGATCGTATCGATCCAGTAGTCCTAGAATATCGTAAGAGGGCTCATTTGAACGGAAATTAAAAGTTCTAGTGCCCCATTTTAAGTGACCAAAAAAATGGAGGGCAACTTGGCCCCCTCCCACGCTCATTTTTCAACAAAGTCACCCAATCGAAATTTTGAGATAGCCATTTTGTTCAGCATAGTCGAAAATCTAACATATGTCTTTGAGGATGACTTAATCTTCCACAGTTCCCGGGGGAAGGGCTGGAAGTTATGAACTTTGCCCATTGTTTACATATAGTATTGGTTAATGGGAAGTATACAGACGTTTTCAGGAGGCATTTTTTTCTGGTGCGGGGGAGGTGTTGGAGGAGGGGGTTACGGGGGAGGATTCTTCCATGGAGGATGTTTCCTTGGGGGAAAGGACATTTCTATGAAGGGGGCACCGGATTTCGCAGTATTACTTAAAAAAAGAGCAGAACTTAATTAAAAATAAAACTAGTTTTTTCAAATGAAAGTAAGGAGCAACATTAAAACATAAGACAAACAGAAACCATTACGTACATGAGGGGGTTCGCCTCATAGTCAATACATCGCCCTTTTCGCTAAAGTTTTTTTTTAGTACTTTCAAAAGAGCTATCTATTCTAATTAACCGGCCTTTGTGATTCATGGGTTTGTGATTCGAACAAAATTCAAACTTTGGCGTAAAGAGCAAGGTATCGATTAGGGGGAAGACTCCCTAATATACGTAATAAAACATACGAATCAAGAGCCTGCTGTATTATGGAAAGTATATACCCCGAAATGCGCCGTTATTCTTGAAGCCTTATTAAGCAGGAGTTCAAATTTGCCATGCAAAACGAGCGGTTGAGGGAACGGCAACTCAACCCCGCTAGTTCGACTAAAGCTTGAGTTCTATAGAACATTAATTGAAAAAAGTTTCTTAGGTTAAGCTTGCTAAAATTTTGGGTTAACGACAGGGTATAAAATGGAGAATTTGCAAATTAATGAGCATTAATTTGGAAGTTAAAATATTTTAGTGACACTTCTTTGTTGAGGTTTCCAGGGATTTCCCTTGGCAAATGTAAAGTTTGCACAGCAGGAATTACGCCGCCTCTAGAACAACAAATATCGCTCAGAATCTATAGACCAAATTCAAATGCTTCGCCAAGGTCGACCAAGGTTATTGAATAAAATGCGGAAATTCCCAAAATAAGTGGAGAGAGAGAGAGTTGATATTTGAGACAAAATGACAGAGTTAAAAACTTCTTTGGAATGAATGGAAAAAATCATAACTGTTACAGTTTTGAAAGTACAGCTTAAGAAAGGCATGCGATAAGCAGAATTATCAAAAGTATTGTTAAATATTTTACATTTTAGAAAGAACAAAGCTTACGTGTTAAACTTATAGTAGGTCTCATAATAATGAAAATAGGTTTTTTAAGAATTTTATTTAATTTTTTTGATGCGCTACTCTTTATTCTTTTGATAAGTAATTTTTTTGCTTAGTTGTTAATTATTCTTTTGTATATCTCTTTTTTTATGAATAAATGGCTCTAAAATAAATTTTTTTTTTTTTTATCGACGAGATTATCGACACAAACTCTCCGGAACTATAGTCCAAAGCCTTAGCTCCTTGACTTCAATCAGAGGCCTAAAACCTACTGTGTTCAACCAAGCTGTTGAATTACATATTCCCCCTTATCTCCACAACCAATTCTTCAACAACCTTCCTCACGACTAACCGAGGGTCCGGGCAATGGAGGGAACGAGAGTCCCCCCAGAGTTTTTTTCCCATTCCCCAGGTTTTGAAAAACACCATCCGTTTTATTTTCATTAAAAAATGTCTTTGAACAAAATTGAACAAAATTGCCCCTCCCCCCTGATTTCAAAACAAATCCCCCCCCCATACTTTTGTTAATTAACAATCCCGGATTCCAGGTCTATATAATGGCTTATCTCGGGCAACATAACGAGTTAAAAAATGTTTTTTTTTGTCAAACAGAAGATAAAGATAGGACATCCAAGTTCAAGTCGGTCCTCCCCTCCAAAGGGAACTGACCTTTGGTGACATTTTACAAATATTTGTGTTATAAAAGTGAAACGTTGAGAAACAGATGTGCTGCTCAAACGAGGCACAAGAAAAATGTTTGGACCTCATACATTTGCTCAATTTGGATTGAAAAGGCTTTAAAGATTTTGAAATTTAAATCTCAAATTTTGGATAAAGCTAGGAATTGCACTTCTAAAAATTATTTAGTGAAAAATAGATTAAAAACCAAAAATTAATTTAAAACCTTCCTTGTAAAAATTTCTGGTTAGGACTGACTTTTCAATGGCAATGACAATAAAAAATATGTCTGATGGGCTTCAAACTCAAACGACACATACTGTATCAGCTGATACTATTGTATCAGCTGTTCATGAGGAGAGGAATAACAAATACTATACGTAAACAATCGGCAAATTTTATAACTTAAAGACCTATCCCCTGGGTCTGGGGGGGATTGTTATCAATTGTTATTCCCTATGTTTTTTTTGTTTTTCTCATCAATGTCTACGAGCCTGAGAAAACTTACCTGATTTTCCAAAACGGGGGGAAACACCCAATAAAAGCCAAAGAGGCTTAATGAAAATCCCACCGTCAGATTCATCGTATCAGATAATCCTACTGTTGAAGCTTCAAGCTCCTCTCTGCGAAAATATGGAATTTTGTATATTTTTTGTCAGAAGAAAGATCACGGATGGGTATATATTTGTTGTTTTCTCTCTTTTTCCCAGGGGTGATCGTACCAAACAAATGATCCTAGAATATCGGGAGAAGACTTATTTAAACGGATTTTAAAAGTGCTAGTGCCCTTTTAAAGCTACAAAAAATTGGAGAGTAACTCCCCCCTCCTCCGCCCAGGATGATCCACAGTCCCCCATTGCACATCCTAGTTGAAGGGCCAGGAAATGGGAGATCAGCACCGTTCTGTCATACTTCCCCGTCCCCTTTTTCCCCAAAGTCGTCCGACCAAAATTTTGAGATAGCCATTTTGCTCTACATATATGAAAAGTTCCAAAACTATGCCTTTGGAGTTGACACCCTCCCCCCCCCAGGGGATAGGTCTTTAAGTTATAAAATTTGCCGATTGTTTACGTACAGTATTTGTTATTCGGAAGCATACAGGTATGTTTCGGGAGGGGGGATTTTGTGCTTGGTGCGGGTTTCTATGAGGATAGTTTTGCGCGTGGCGGCAAATTTTTGGGTGTGAACTTTCTAGGGAAAATTTTACACTAGGGGAATTTGACAGAATTTTTTTTTATTCATTTTATTTTCTCTTTGCCTACTAGATTGTGCATGTGGATACGTTCCGGAGAAAATTTCTGGGGGAAATTTTCAGCGTGTCTGGATTTCCAGGAAATAGTTTTCACGGGAGGGGATTTTGGAGTGATTGAAAAAAAAACGATTAGAACTTTAAAGGTTTTTCAAATAAAAGTATGCTAAGGAGAATTTTTCAGGCTGAATCTTCTGCAAGACATTGTACGGAGGGAGAGAGAATAAAATTGTCTGGAGAGAATTTTACGAGGGAGGAGTGTATTTTATATAAGAGGAACTCTATGGAGGATTTTGCCTTGAAAGGTAAGAACTTTTCATTGAGGGAGAGCCAGATTTACCAGCATATTTGAAAAACCATCAGAAATTAAATAAAAAGGCAAGTTTTCTCAAGTGAAAGTAAGGAACAACATTAAAACTCAAATGAACAGAAATTAGGACACATGGTAAGGGGTTGCCCCCCTCCTATATACCTTGCTCTATACGCTAAAGTTCTACTGTTTGTCCCAATTTTTAAGAACGACATGAAACACAAGAACCGTTTAATTAGAATAGGAAGGTTTTTTTTAAAAGTACTAAAACCTTTAGCGAGAAGAGCAAGGTATTGAGGAGGGGGCAAACCCTTCATATACACAATAATTTCTGTTCGTTTTAAGTTTTAATGTCGCTCCTTTACTCCTTAGTATATTTTCATTTGAAGAAAGATTTGTTTTTATATAATTTATGATCCATTTTAAGGTCATGGGGGAATCCCCCATGCGAAAAATGTTTCCTGGAAATTCCCCCACCTCAATGGTAAGTTTCTCCCGCAGAAAATTTCCCATGGAGAATTTCTCCTGGTGATAAATCCACATGGGGATTTTTTCCCGTGGGAAATCCCCCACCACGTAAAATCCCCCCTAATATTCCAATTACAATGAAAGTTTCCCCCGAACAATTCCCCCAAAGCATCTCCACATGTAAATGGGGTCGCCAACGAGAAGGTAAGAAAAATAAACCGAAAGATTAACCATTAAAGGGTGAAGCCGAGGAGGCCATGGATCCTATTTCTCACAGGAAGCTTGAGGGCCAAGAGAAAACTATTTTGATAATTAATCAAAGAAAAAATTTCAAGATACAACAAAATTGGCCCCTGGCTGAGTCAAAATGACTTTATATTTAGCTTATTGCATCTATGCAATAAGCTAAAAAAAAAACAACGAAAAACCAGTCGTTATTCAGAGCTGAAGGCTCGAAAAATAAGAGCCGTCATGACGCCGAAGAAGCCCCAAAACGACCTGACCTGCCATTAACAGATATTGGGGTATCAAAACAAAGCTGTTTTTATTTTAGAGGGGGGAGTTATCTTCTATTAATAAAATGTTTTAGATTTTTCTGTTATTTAATTTCTATTTGGGTATGTCCAAGCAGTTCTATGAAGTCTTGTAAATATCAAGTTACATTCAGAACGTCCTTTTTAGTATCAAGGTTTTACGAATAGAATTAGAACGATTTGGCATTTATTTTTAGACCACTAAAAACAACGATTCTATTAAGACAACTATTTTTCATGAACATCCTGAAAGGGTCGTGAGAAAAACCTTTATAAGACCAAAGGACGTACTATCAGGCTATAAAGACGTTGGCTCTTGGCTGATTGAAACTGACAACCCTAGTATACACTTGCTAGGTCCAAATATGAGCCACACAAACTTGAAAATGACAAAGAAAATATTAAGTAGCATTGCAAAAAAAGGTCAAGCAAGGAAGAAAGAATCTGGCCTATCTCACCAGAGGAAAGGATAACAATCGAAAGGCAAGAACCTTCTCATACAGGGGGATGAACAATTCACAACAAAACGCTTACAGTTAATAGCTTAACTCCTAAGAAACAACTAGAAAAGTATTCCTGAGTGCTGGAAACGGAATTGGAGACCTTGTGTTTGGAATGTTATTTTTCAAAGCAAAAAGAACTTAATATAAAGAACCAATGGGAGAGTGACTTCTGAATGCCATCGTCACATAAATAGCGTTCCATGACAGCAAAGAGCAAGGTTTAAATTGATTCTCCAACACCATGTGATTTTCTTGAAGTACCACCGAAGGCTGAACATTAGAAGGTCTAAGGACAAGTGGAAACGAGGTCCCAAAAAAAGAGAAAATTCTAGCATTAGAATTGGGTTACTGACCCAATGACTGGCCAAAATTTTATTAACTTAAAAGTAGTGTAGTAAGCCATACTTAGCAAACAGTATCGAAAGTTTTGAAAAATACGAAGATTAGTCTGCCAACCAAGATTAGAATATGCAAAGCTACAGTGATGATAGTTGTTTGGCAAGATTCTGAAATGTGGGCGCTTGGGAAGATGGATGAGGATTTGTTAGATGGCTTCCAGAGGCATTGTCGACAGATAGTTTTGGACACCCGTTTGACTGACCGTATGCAGATAACAAGCTGCGCGAAAAATGTGGTTCTATCCCACTTTTCCCGGCTATAATGATACAAAGGCTAAGAAGGCTAGGACACGTTTCGCGGTTGAAGGATGATGGATTGCCAAAGATCGTTCTTTTCGACCATCAATTTAGGGCCCGACGGTCGTCCCCGAATAGAGTGGGAGTTCATAAGAAAGGATTTAAAGGACATTTGAACTTGTTGGGGGGGGGGGGGGTAAAAAAAACAAGTTTTTTTAACTGAAAGTAAGGAACGACGTTAAAACTTAAAACGAACAGAAATTATTGCGTATATGAAAGGAGCTATCCCCTCCTCAACGCCTCACTCTTTACGCTAAAGTTTTTTGTTGTTTTAAAAAATAAAGTTGTGAGACAGAGTCAAACTTTACCGTAAAGAGCGAGGCGTTGAGGAGGGGATAGCTCCTTTCATATACGCAATAATTTCTGTTCGTTTTAAGTTTTAATATGTCGCTCCTTACTTTCAGTTTAAAAAAACTTGTTCTTTTTATTCAATTTCCGAACGTTTTTTAATTAATGATGCTTTGATTTTGGCTCACCGTACATGAATAATTAAAACGAAATTTGCATATTAATTTTATTTTTTTTATGATTTTTCGTACAGTACGACATATAAGATACGATCGAATTTTGTTCGAATCACAAACTCCTGAATCCCAAAGGCGGTTTCATTAGAATAGATAGCTCTTTTGAAAGTACTAGAACAAACTTTAGCGAAAAAAGAGCGAGGTATTGACTAGGGGGCGAATCCCCTCATAGACGTAACAATTTCTGTTCGTTTTAAGTTTTGATGTTGCTCCTTACTTTCAGCTGAAAAAACTTGTTTTTTTATTTAATTTCTGATCGTTTTTAAATAATGCCGGGAAATCCGGCTCCCCCTTCATAGAAACGCCCCTTCCCCCATGAAAATATCCTCCCACGTAACCCCCTCCTCCGACCCCCCCCCCAACCAGAAAAAATCCCTCCTGAAAACGTCTGTATACTTCCCAATAACCAATAGGCTACTATATGTAAACAATGGGCAAAGTTCATAACTTGCAGCCCTTCTCCCGGGAACTGTGGGGGATGATGTCATCCTCAAAGACATATTTATTAAATTTTCGACTATGCTAAACAAAACGGCTATCTCAAAATTTTAATCAGGTGACTTCAGGAAAAAAATGAGTGTGGGAGGGGGCCTAGTTGCCCTCCAATTTTTTGGTCACTTAAAAAGGACACTAGAACTTTTAATCGTTCGAACGAGTCTTCTCACGATATTCTAGGACCACCGGTTCGATACGATCAAACCTGAAAAATAAAAACTTATTCGTGATCTTTCTTCTGACGAAAAATACAAAATTCCACATTTTTGCAGGTGGGAAAAAGCCTCTACAGTTGGTGTTTTTTGACAAACTTAACCTGATGGTTTGATTTTCATCAAGATTCTACCACTTTTAGGGGGTGTTTCCTTCTTTTTTCGAAATTAAGGCAAATTTTTTCAAGCTCGTAACTTTTGATAGGTAGGACTAAACTTGATGAAACTTAGGCCCTATATATTTGGAATCAGCATAAAAATCCAATTCTTTTGTTGTATCTACTGGTATCAAAATTGCATTTTTTAGAGTTTCGGTTACTATTGAGCAGGGTCACTCCTTACTTACAGTTCGTTACCATGAACTGTTTGAAATTCCCACTTTATTTCTAACCTATGCTGTCTACAAATTTGAGAGGAGGAGAGGGGTTACTTAAAGGGGAGAGAGGGGGTCAAAAATCCAGCTACACCCGTCCCACTGTCAACATTGTTTGGTAGATTCAACCCTGGGGATCAAATTGAATATTACTATAACACAGGGTACAAAATTAAGATACTATTTTGGGTTCTTTATTAGTTTTGAGAATAAAATTGAATATGTCAAACATAATTAAGCATCGTTGAAGAAATAAGTATCTTTGAGGATACTTAGCACATGCTTGAGGCCAGGACGTGATTAATGGCATTAACAGAACCATAAGGTCAAGGGAGTCCTCCCTTCCCTTCAAACCAATGGAGTAAATTTTTATTTAAACTTTTAGTGTCGATACTTTAGAAATTCATGGTGTCCGGATGCGATTTTGCTAGCAATTATCACCGATATACCTGCGCAATGGTTGTAAAAAAGCAACTAATACTTTAAATATAGTTTCAGGGATAGTTTAAATATAGACACTTTAATATTTAAATATATACTGATATTTATTTCTTAAAGTCTTAACAATTTTTGATTTATTAAAGTTAAAACATTTTAAATGTATTTTGTTTTCAGGGAAGTGGAAATTACGTTCTAGCCATTTTGTTCAGCGTAGTTGATTTCCAGATGTAAAAAAGCAAATAATATAAGGCTTGACCACGAATTTATGGATTTAAGGTGCGTAACAGGCTTTCCAAGAGTAAAAAGTAATGATCTTAATGGACAGATGACCTCGAATTATGAAGTTGAGACGCATAATCGACTTTTCAGGGATACTTTAAAATGGATTGACCTTGATAGATGGATATCCATGAATTTATGAAGTTAAGGTGCGTAATGGGCTTCCCAAGGGTATCTAAAAATGGATTATCCCAACAGTCCATTAATCGAATAAACTTGTAGAATACAAAGTACAGAACTCGTGGTATTTTATGGACGGGATATTTTTTTTTATAACTGATACAAGGCAAATGATTTTAAGGATTACTTAAAATAGGCTGTCTATTCTTTGTACTTAAAAGGAATCAATTTTAGTTTCAAAATAGGGGTTGGTTCTTAATGAACTTTGTAAGGTTAACTTAAAAGGTTTCAACAGCCCGTTAAACGGTAATATTTTTAAAAGAAAATAACTAATCATAGGCAGCGCAATAGCGCTGCCTAAGTAAAGAACGATATTGGTACAATGTATTATTTAATTAATTTTTTTTTTTTTGGTTGGTCTTAGACCAGGACGCTTCGTATTGAAGGAATTGTCGTACAAGCTTCGAAAAGGGCTCATTCGATTGGAAATTGGAGTTGCTTGTGCTCTTTTTAATAGTCGAAAGGTATTGGAAGGCAACTAAAACCCCTTCCACGCCCACCCTTTTCCAAAACACATGCAATCAAAGTTTTGAGATACCCATCTTGTTGAGCGTAGTTGATTTTCAGATAGAAATTATGTTTCGAGGAGGACACTCTCCAACAGCCCTCAGGACAAGGTTTTAAGTTATACCGTGGGGGCATATAAGGTTTTTATTGAAAGCGTTGTCGTAGAAACTTGAAAAAGGGCTCATTGGATTGGAAATTCAAAAGGCATGTGCCCTTTTTTATAGTCGAAAGTGATTTGAGGGCAACTAACCCCCCTCTCACGCCCACCTTTTCCCCAAACACATCCAATCATAATTTTTAGATAGCCATTTTGTTCAACGTAGTTAAAAGTTTTAAAAATGTTTTAATAGTCGTTTTAAAAAGTTTTAAAATGTAGTTTCAAAGTTCTCGGGGCAAGGGTTGTAAGTTATGCCCTGGGGGCATATGAGGTTTTTTATAGATAGTGATGTTGTAGAAACTACAAAAACGGCTCATTCGATTGGAAATTAGAAGGGCTTGTGCCCTTTTTAATAGTTGAAAGTGATTGGAGGATAACTATAACCCTTCTCACACCCACAGTTTCCCCAAACGCATCGAATCAAAATTTTGAGATAGCCTTTTGTTCGAAGTAGTTAAGAAGTCTGGATGTTATGTTTTTGAGGATGACACTCCCTCCAAAGCCCTCAGGCCAAGGGTTGTAATTTATGCCCTGGGGGCGTATAAGATCTTTTTTTTATAGAAAGCGTTGCCGTAGAAACTTCAAAAAAGGAATCATTCGATTGAAAACTGAAACGGCTAGTACCCTTTTCAATAGTCGAAAGTGATTGGATGGCAAGTAACCCCTCTCTCAAGCCCACCATTTTCCCAGACACTTCCAATAAAAATTTTTAAAAAGCGATTTTGTTTGACATAGTTAAAAGGTCCGGAGATTATGTCTTTAAGGATGACAACCCCCTTAAAACCCTCAGGTCAAGGGTTGTAAGTTATGCCCTGGGGCATATAAGGTTTTTATAGAAAGCATTGTCGTTGAAACTTCAAAAAGTTCTCATTCGATTGGAAATTGAAAGGGCTAGTGTCTTTTTTAATAGTTGAAAGTGATTGGAGAGCAACTAAATTTTGAGATAGCCATTTCGTTTAACGTAGTTGAAAGTTCTGGAAATTAGATTTTTGAGGATGACAGCCCCCTCACAGCCCTCAGGGCAAGAGTTGTAATTTATACCCTAGGGTGATATAAGGTGTTTATAGAAAACGTTGTCTTAGAAACTTCAAAAAGGGCTCATTCGATTGGAAATCGAAAGGGCTAGTGTTATTTTTAATAGTCGAAAGTGATTGGAAGACTTGACATTTTTATAGTAAAGATCGATGTGGGTACAATGTATTTTTTTTTTGACCAGGGCACTTCGTATCGAAGGAGTTGTATTAGTAACTTCGAATAGGGATCATTCGATTGAAAAAAGAAATGGCTAATGCCCTTTTTAATAGTCGAAAGTGATTGGAGGGCAACTAGTACCTCTCCCACGCCCACCCTCCCAATTTCCCATTTTGTTTAAAAACTAAATGTGTTTAAAAACCATTGTGTTTAAAAACTAAATGTTGTCATTTTGTAAAAACAAAATGTTTAATTAAGATTAAATCTAAATGCACTGTGTTAATGCTAATTCCCAATAAGGTATCTCAGCAGTATCCCAAGAACGACTGAGGGTATTATGTTCAAACTTTCGGGGCTACTTCTGCTCTTAAAGTTTTACCAACACAAAACAACGTAAGTGTATCCAAGCTATCAAAGAAAGTAAACAGATTATTTTGCGAATGGTATCAAGTTTTTTATGTCAGGTCAACTAGAGGAGGTATGAAGCTAAATTAAACACTCCTATTTGTGTCCAGATTTTTAAAAGGGTGATGTTGTTAAAAATTGCTGAAAATTTTTCTCCATCATACAAATAGCAGGCCAAACTATAAAGTCTTAAAAAAACGAAAATATTTAAAGAATTATTTTCTTTTTCCCTAAAAAGACTATGTCGAAATAAAACAAACAAAAATTAATTGAAAAAAAAACTTTTTCCACAAAATAAGTTTTTCAAAGAAAAATAAAGAACTCTATTAGACCAAAAATGAGCAAAAATCAAATTCAATTGACTACCAAGAGTGAAACTACCACAAATCAGCATCAATAAATAAACGAACCCCGAAGCGAAAAGATATTACAATAAATAAATAATCGAATCAAATTCAAAACGAGCAGAAATTAACATGAGCAGGGCTTAAAACCCCTATTCCTTCCCAAGGCCAGAACATAATTTGCACTTTACTGAAAAAAATTCAAATGAATGTGCATTGCCAGTTTAATATAAATACACTGATATTTAGTAATCCAAATGTTAATATGATTTGATTTATTAAATTTATGAAAGTAAAAATATTTATATTTTTTCAGTAAAGTGCAAATTATGTTCTGACCTTGGGAATGCATAGGGGTTTTAAGCCCTGCTCATGTTAATTTTTGCTCGTTTTGAGTTTCATTTATTTATCGATGCTGATTTGTGGTAGTTTCACGCTTGGTAGATTATTTGATTTTATTTTTGCACATTTTTGGTTTAATGGAGTTCTTTACTTTTCTTTAAAAAACTTACTTTGTGGAAAAAGTTTTTTAACTTATCTTTTAAAAGGCCACTACAGAATTTACGGCTACGAATGTTATTACAGGGATTGAACATCTCATGGACTGATGCAGTCAAAATGTTCTTCGTTTTGTATAAGAGACAAAGCTTTGGTTTTTAAACATTGTCCTTTCTTTTCAAAAGATTGGCCTTTGATGATACAGTCTTAGCTAAAACCAGTCAGACCTTATCAGATACTTTAACAAATGTTTTCTGAAAAAAAGAAATAAAACAAAACCTTGTGTTCAACGCACAAAACTTCTATCAAAACCGAAAAGCTGCAAAAATTGAAGCCTTTGCCGAAACAACTATCTAATTTGTAGACTTAACATTTTCATTTTGTTCTCCCAAAAGCTAATTAATTCAGGATTTCCCCCTGAGAGAGAGAAGAAACTCGTTGAAGCATACACGTCACTCAGGAACAGGAAAGTTCCTGTTTCCTTGACTAAAGAATAATCACCGAGACCGCCATTTATATCTAGGCTTCATTTTTATCTCTCGAGATACCCCCCCCCCTCTTTCTCCATATTAATCTATTTAGCTTCTTTCCGTCCTCCCTTCACTAATGAAAAAAAAAAAAATTAAGAGCGCACAATAAAGTCAATGGGTCTATCACGTTTCGGCACAATATAATTCTCAAGTCCTTTTTTTCAACGCCATGAAATTTCTAAAAGAATGCAGGCTTTCATCCAGGATAAACAAGGGAAACAATTAACAAAATTAAACACTAAAATGAGAGAGAGCACACATAAGACAGCTACAGAAAAAAAGTAAAGGAAGAAATAGGGAGAATAGTAGTGAAATTTATAGATTAAAAAAACTTTAAAATATTAGTTTTAACAGGCTTCAACACGAAGAAAGATAGACAATCAAATAAAGTAGCTGGAATGATGGTGTTAAATTATGTAAAGAATGTGACACATTCCTCTGATCTACTCCTCAACAAGGAGCAGCCATCCAAGGATACCAACTGCAAGGAAAGTGGAATAAGATTTAAGATCCCCAGCTGTTAAGAGATTGTCTACATATCAGGAACTACTCCAGACAGACAAATATACAATGCGCGTGTCCAAACTAAAAGAGCTAAAAATACTCCTTGAAAAAGAACGAATTATTTTTATTGTATTGGGGATGTTTTACAGTAAGAAGAACTAGCATCTTTTTTGTCTTCAATTTAAGTTCTAAAAATTTAAGTCAGGTGTTTTTCTCAAGCGACAGTTCTTCAGACTAAACTTAGGTGGGGGGGGAGGGGGTTTAGATATGACATTTTTGACACAGATAAGATTTTTAGAAGTTATTTTTGTATGGTCCTGTGTTGTGATTGTTCGTCATCCCAATTAGTCCATCTCCTTCCTTAAGCTCCTGAATCGATTTTTTGCCCCCTTCAAATTATTTAAAGATTTATACCTCCTTTGCCCACCTATATCTTGAATATGCTTGTCCTGCTTGGCACCCTGCCATTTCGCGGGAAGAGTCAGAAAAAATGGAATATATCCTAAAAAGAGCCTTGCGAATAATTTTCAAAGAAGGTAAAGTTCCATACTCTTTTTTTCTAAAAACAAGCTAGGTCGGAAACACTTGAGTGCAGGAGAGTAAGTTGTGCCTCCGTTTTTCAAAACAAGCAACACAACACCCTCGCACGGAAAATATTTTCCCCAAAACACACCTACCACCCAGACTTTGCCCATCCTTGGCAACCCTGACCGTTGACTTCAACGGTCATATACATTGCGAAAAAACATTTGTCCCTTATTAAATAAAAAAAAACAAGTTTTTTTAACTGAAAGTAAGGAGCGACGTTAAAACTTAAAACGAACAGAATTTATTCCGTATATGAAAGGGGCTGTCCCCTCCTCAACGCCTCGCTTTTTACGTTAAAGTTTTTGATTGTTTAAAAAAAACTTGAGTTGTGAAAAGTCAAACTCTAGCGTAAAGAGCGAGGCGTTGAGGGGGGACAGCCCCTTTCATACACGGAATAATTTCTGTTCGTTTTAAATTTCAATGTTGCTCCTTACTTTCAGTTAAAAAAAACATGTTTTTTTTAATTTAATTTTTGAACGTTTTGAATTAATGCCGGTTTTGATTTTGGCTCACCAAACATGAATAATTAAAACAAAATTTGAATATTAGGCTAATTTTACTTTTATTTGGTTAAATGGCTTTCTCGAAACCTGTTTAATTTTATTTACGAAAGTTTTTATTAGTAATTAATATACATAACTTACGAATTAACTTACTCAACGAACTTCTTTATTCATATATTTTTAATACGTATATTAAAGGGTTCGCCCCCTAGTCAATACATTGCTCTTTAAGCTAAAGTTCGAATTTTGTTCCAATTCTTTAAAAATGACCCCTTAATCACAAATGCCGTTAATTAGAATAAATAGCTCTTATGAAAGTACTAAATAGTCTTTGGCTTAAAGAGCGAGGTATTGACTAGGGGGTGAACCCAATCATTTACGTAATGTTTTCTGTAGTTTTAAGTTTTGATGTTGCTCCTTACTTTCAGTTGAAAACTTGTCTTTTTTTATATAATTTCTGATCTTTTTTAAATAATGCTGGGAAATCCGGCGCCCCCGTCATTGCAATGTCCCTTCCCCCATGAAAACTTCCTTCATGGAAAGATCCTCCCACATAACCCCCGACCCACGCCCCTCCCCCCCTACCAGAAAAAATCCCCCCAGAAAACGTCTGTATACTTCCCAATAACCAATACTATATGTTAACATTAAGTAAAGTTCATAAGTTTCAGCCCTCCCCCCGGGGACTTCGGGGGATTAAGTCATCCTAAAAGACATAGTTATCATCTTTTCGACCGTGTTGAACAAAATGGCTATCTCAAAATTTTGATCGGGTGACTTTGGGAAAAAATGAGCGTGGGAAGGGGCCTATTTGCCCTCCATTTTTTCGGTCACTTAAAAAGAGCCCTAGAACTTTTAATTTCCGTTCGAACGAGCCCTCCCACGATATTCTAGGACCACTGGGTTGATACGACCACCCCTGGGGAAAAAAACAACAAACAAACAAACAAATAAACCCGCATCCGTGATCTTTCTTCTGGCAAAAAATGCAAAATTCCACATTTTTGTAGATAGGAGCTTGAAACCTCTGCAATAGGGTCCTCTGATACGCTAAATATGACAGTTTGATTTTCATTCAGGTTCTATAACTTTTAGGGGATCTTTCCCTCTTTTTTCGAAAATCAGCCAAATTTTTGATTGGTAGGACTAAACTTGATGAAACTTATATATTTGAAATCAGCATTAAAATCTCATTCTTTTGATGTATCTATTGGTATCAAAATTCCGTTTTCTACAGTTTCGGTTACCATTGAACCGGGTCACTCCTTACTTACAGTTCGTTACCACGAACTGTTTGATATTACGGAAAAAATTAAAAAAACATCCAATTAATTTACTGATTGTTATTCGTTGTATGGTCGCTTTTCTACTTCTTTTTTGGCTTTCAATGACTCTTTTTAATACACTAGTTAATGCACTAGTATATATATATATATATATATATATATATATATATATATATCATATATATATATATATATATATATATATATATATATCATATATATGTATATATATATATATATATATATATATATATATATATATATATATATATATATATATATATATATATATATGTATATATATATATATATATATATATATATATATATATATATATATATATATATATATATATATATATATATATATATATGTATATATATATGTATATATATATTGGGATACTCGCAAAACGAAGCTGGGCCGTTACCATGGATAGTTAAAATAAAGATTGAAAATTTTTAGCTTGAGTTTTCAGTAGCTGAAGCTGGCGGAATAAAAAATTAACGGATGTTCAATGATGACTACGTAAAACCGCCAAGACTTGTCAGACTCAGAGCCACCAACCATTAGTAGAGGCAAAATTATCACGAGAGGGATATAATCTCTTCTGTTATTATTATGGGAAAACAATTATTGTTTAGAAACCAAATCATTGTAACAGCAGAGAGCCCTAAAACTTAATCTAATTTATCAATTCCCTTACGCAAGCAGTTTTTTTTTACATGAATATTTTTTCTCTTTTGAGTTAGCATGCCTGGACAATATTTGTGTCTATTCCTGCTTTCGTGAACTTGATCAGCTCCTGCCTCTCCATCCACACAAAATGTACTGACATATCCCCTAATAGGTCATGCGAAACAATAAACTAAGATACATACACTAATGGATCCTCAAATGAATCAAAGCAGTCAAATCAAACTACACAATATCTGACTATAATAAACATTTATTTTTACTATATCTTTTCTTCATATGGTGTCTTTTCTCGACAGTCAAACAGTTCGCTGTAACGAGCTGTAAGTAAGGAGTGGCTCGGCTCAATAGTAACCGAAACTCTAAAAACAGAATTTTGATAACGCTACATATATCAAAAGAATTGGCTTTTTCTGTTGATTCCAAATTTATAAATTTCATTAAGTTTAATGCTATCCATTAAAATTTGCCAAATTTTCAAAAAATGCGGTAAACACCCCTGAAAAATCAAGCGATCTTAATGAAAATCAAGCAATCTAATTCAGCATATCAGAGAACCCTACTGTACAGGTTTCAAGCTCCTTTCTACAAAAAAGAGAAATGTTGCATATTTTTTTTTTGCCAGAAGAAAGATCATCGATGCGTGGTTCTTTTTTTTCTCTTTTTTTCTAGGGGTGATTGTATCAATCCAAAGATCTTAGAAGATCGGGAGAGGGCTCATTTGAACAGAAATAAAAATTTCGGCTGCCCTTTTTGAGTGACCAAAGGGATCGGAGGGCAACTAGCCCCCTCCCACGCCCTTTGCCCCCAAAGACATTCGATCAAAATAGTGAGATACTTGTTTGATTCAGCAAAGTTGAAAGGTCCGATAATCAAGACTTTGGGAATGGCGTGACCCCCTATGGTCCCTGAGAAAAGGACTGTATATATAGGCTGAACTCTATATATAATAATTTATTAAAATCTGACAGAGTAAAGTTCAATTCACCCAATATAGTTGACCTCCGTCCAAATGTTATACCATTGAACGCTAATGAACCGAATCCAAGAAGGTCAAAGAGGCTAGCTTCCGTATTTGCTTTGAAAAGAATTAGAGAATTAAACAATATGTAGTTTTATTTGATTTTGTATATAAACTTTTGTTTTAAATTGTTTTTGCTTAATTTTACTACGTCATTTACGCAACTTCTAACATTATTGGAAAATATACAGAATTTTTTTGGGGGAATTTTCTTCGGGGGGGGGGGGTTCTTTGTATGATTTGAGAAATGAAAAAGCAAGTTTTTTCACCTGAAATTAAGAGCAACATTAAAACTTAAAACCACAGAAACAATTCCGTATATGAGGGGGGTTGACCCTTCCTCAACCCTCACTCTTCACGCTAAAGCTTGACTTTTTTTGTCACAATTCTTTAAGAAACACTGCTCCAACACAAAGGAAGTTGAATTTAAATGAGAAGTTCTTTTAAAGAATTGTAAGACTTTGGCGTAAAGAGCGAGGGTGGAGAGAGGGTGTAGGCAAGAGGAAGCTCCTCTCATATATGGGATAATTTCCGTTCGTTTTAAGTTTTATTGTTGCTCCTTGCTTTCGACGAAAAAATTGTCTTTATTAGTTGATCTTTCAACATATCCACTTCATATTATTTGTCTTGACAATTTTAAACGATAAAAACGTCGAAAACAATTAAAACGACAACAACTCAACATTTTATTATTACTCATGCATGAAAAGATGTTAATGGACAATTTCGTTGAACCTCATTTGAGCGTGGGATGAATTACCACCACCCCCCTCGTCCCACTCTCTTGTTAGCCCTCTCTCTCTGTTCCCCTTCCCTCGTTCTAACTTTCGGTGTCTCCCCCTCTCTCTTTATCTCCTTTGAACATTTCCAGAATAGACATATCGTGCATTTACTTACGGTGAAGGTATAAAAACCGTCTGGAATAGGCTGGCCACCAAATTTAATGCTTATGGTATATTCACCAGCGTCTTTTGTATTATAATAAATACTAAATGTTCCATCTCCATTGTCTTCAATGTCAATGTCAAGGTCACTGAAAATAAAAGAGGTAAAAATGGAGGATTTGAAATCCCAGGCTCCTCATCTTTTTGGGTTTTTGACTTTTTTAGTTTTTACTTCTCATTTTTTCATTTTTTTTAATTTTTTTTTAGTTTCATTTTTTAAGCACAAATTTCAGACTAGACTGCTTATTGAATAGAATTGAAATGAAGCTCATAATAGCGAACTTGATTAGTTCTCAATGTACTAACATTTTTATTTTTGTGGTACAAAATGCTCTATTATATCTGAATCAAATTCAAATATTAAACAAACTTTTTTTTTCGCCGATTTGTATCGGCGCAATATTATCGGGGTTTAAAGCAAAATTTTCGTGAAACTCTTGAAATAAAGAAAATCTTATTCAAGAATATTGCTTTGAATCGGGATACATGTGAATTTGGGCTGAACTCTATATATGATAATTTATTAAAATCTGACAGAGTAAAGTTCAATTCACCCAATGTAGTTGACCTCTGTCCAAATGTTATACCATTGAACGCTAATGAACCGAATCCAAGAAGGTCAAAGAGGCTAGCTTCCGCCTTTGCTTCGAAAAGAATTAGAGAATTAAACAATGTGTAGTTTTATTTGATTTCGTATATAAACTTTTGTTTTAAATTGTTTTTGCTTAGTTTTACTACTGATGACCATCACTGTATATGTGACGGAAATATCTGGTATTTTTGTGAATTTCTATACACTGTCTATTAAAAAGGATTTTATCCCTATTTTGAACTTTTATTGTATTATAATAAAATAATAGTCAAAGCAAAATAAATGCTAAATTGAAAATGGCCTGACTTCTATGTCTGAAGTGTTTAGCTTTTTCTATATCTGTTTTTTGTTAGTGCGCATATCATATTCGATTTTTTAACGGATGATACTGAAAGATTAACTGATTTATCTTCTACTTTTCGGATATTCACAAAGGAGCCTGCGTTTTTTTTTTTTTTTTTTTTTTTGCATAAAGGTAAGCGACTATACCTCAGAATAGAGCCTAATTGCAGTTGACCCGTTTCATTCAAACGTAACAAATATTATACGTAGCTGAGCAAGTACAATAAATTTTTCTCGTGGCTGGGGGGGGGGGGTCAAGGTCAAGGTGCAATTTTCAGGAAACCTTTTCCTTTCTTTCTTTCTTTTTTGGGGGGGAGGGGGCATCGAATTTCAGGGGAAGGAGTAAACTGTTTTTTCTCTGGTTCTTAGAAACGGTCTAATTTATGGTCACTATATCTAGTTATGTTTGATGTTTCATCTTAGTTATTCAATATTGTATTTGACACAGTTTTTCTTTGGAAAAATTATAGTTATTTTCTAATCGTCTTGGAAAGTATTGTTCGAATCATCAATCAACGGGTATCAAAAACATAATTACACCGGATATTTAGCAAGCTGGTTTTCTAAAACCTATTAAAAAAAAAACAAAAAAAACTTGAAATAAACTGCGGGACAACTTTTTCGCCATGAATTTTCTATAATGACAAGAACAATCATTACGTTACGGATAAAAATTCGGAAACAAAACAGAGAGAGCTATGAGTGTGTGTGGACCTTGAGCTTTAGTTGAGTCTACTAGAAATACAGTTAACTCCAATTACAGCTACGCTCATCGTTTTATTCTTGTGTTCTAGTTGCTTCATAATTCCTGTCGCTGAGTGCAATCACCACGTGGTAACAGAAATTTCGCTTATGGATTTTACATTTTTTGACAAAGATGGTCTTAGGATACTTAGAAAGTATTTCATAAAAAGTCCTCTGATAATTTTGCCTGACAATCTGACAATTGCCTTCTAGACAAAGAAGCACAATTTTGTTGTTCAGGTCTTGTCAGAACTATGGTTGGCATGACTGTCGCCAATTCAACTACAGTGAACTACCATAGTTCAGGGTCCGAGCGCATGATATACAAGAAATATGCAAACTATGGAAAAAGTGTGTAATATTAAAATCTAGGAAGGTTGATTGGGCATATGCCCGAGCCTGGGTGCTATTTGAATCTGTTTTAAGTGTTATTAAATCTATTTAAATAAAAACGATAAACAAAAATAAGCTGCTGGCGAATGTCTACGCCGTAAATCTACTGTGACAGTAACAGCGCTATTAGATTTATGATATGTTTAAATGTCCCCACTTGCAATGTGAAGAAATGGAAAAAGTGGAATAGCAAATGAGACAAAAAAGAAGAAAACAGGTTTGACACTAAAAATTACACGCATATATTTGGCTGAGCGAAAGAGGTGAGTCAGTGGTGTGTCGTAGAGTTTCCTAAGCGATCGTCTTGAGACTATTTCTTCTAAATCAATCACCTCGGTTGATGGATCCACAATTCCATATATGAAAGATTTGTAGAATGCCTTAGTGGCAGTCTCAGCAAAAATTTTGCAAATCTTCAGTATATGGTGAGTCTTTTTCTACGCTCGGGGAGGAACTTCCCACAAGAGTGATATGTTCCAGATGGCGGGAAAACAGAGTATTGAAAAGCTTTGATACAATAGACTGATTGAGTGACCACTTGCATTTGACAGATTTTCCATGAGCTGAGCAAATAGATTTACAGACTGATTCAATCAGCAAGCCTTTAGTTAACCTAGGCATTTGACCGTACATTATACCAAGGTACTTTTAGTGCCACTGAAAACAACAAATCCCAATTTCTCTGTTGACCATAGTCCTATTCTTCTGTATAGGATAGGAGACGAAAATTCTCTTGTAGACCCCTTAACCTGCTGCATGAATACTCCAGACCCCTTAACCTAAGCAACAAAGAATTCAAAAAAAGAAACTATATGGAAAAAAAAGCACAAAACTACAGGGAAATCGTAAAAACTTGTGAATTGTGAGGGTGGATAATGACTTACTTGACTTAAGTCCCATCCGTCCTTGAAGGTCGTCTTGGGGCCTCTTTCTTCGTAACGGCGTGGATGTGCCTTTCGTAGGCTTTACGGTCTTCTGCTAGGCAAAAAAGGTCCGAGAGGCGGTGAGATGCAAAGTTTTCCTTCCACCTTTTTGGGGGACGACCACGAGGACGAGAACCGTGAATTTGGCCTTCGAAGGTGATTTTTGGGAGACGGGACCGACTCAACCGTTGTACGTGACCGAGCCATCGAAGTTGCTGGAGCTGGATCTTCATGAGAATTGTTTGTTGTACTTTAAGGCGCTCGAGAAGTTCGACATTTGAGATTCTATCAAGGTAAGTGATCCCGCCGATGCGGCGGAGGCACTTAGTTTCAAATGCTGCAAGTCGACGGTTGTCATTTACCTTCAGTGTCCATGTTTCACATGAGTAGATTGCGATGGGGATGATCAGGGTGTCAAAAAGTCGTGTCTTAAGCCGAAGAGACAAATCCTTGCTTCGCCATATGGGCATAAGGGCCTTGAAACTGGAACTCGCGAGGGCGAGACGTCTTTTAATGTCTTTTGATAGACTGTTGTCGCTGGTGATCAGACTACCGAGGTAAGGGAACTCGTCAACCCACTGGATACTCTCTCCATTAATTTTCAGGTCTGGCTTAATTGTATCCTGTGGCTTTCGTGAGCAGCACATAGCCTTTGTTTTTGATACATTTATGATCATTCCAAAAACAACTAGTGGCTTCGAAGAAGTCGTTAGCAACGGCTTGTAGATCCTCGGGTGTTTCAGCCATATCGTCGATATCGATGGCTTAGGCTAGCTTATTTATATGAATACCCCCGGTATGTGCGCCACAAGTTGTCTCCACCAGGGATAAGACTGCTGTGAGGAAAAGGTTGAACAGCTCTGGAGACAAAAGACATCCTTAAAGGACACCTGCGGAAGTCTGGAAACTGTCAGTGAGACCATCACTAGTCATGACGCGACTCCCAAATTTTGAGTACATATCCTTGATAAGATCTACTAGGTTTCGTGGGATTCCGTAATGGAGGAGGATATGCCATTGGCAATTTCTCCAAATAAGATCAAATGCTTGCCTAAAGTCGATGAAGAGCTGATAGAGGTCGCGACCGAATTCCAGATATTTCTCTAAAATATGGCGAACAGTGAAAATTTGATCAACGGTCGATCTCCCAGGATGAAACCCAGCTTAGTATTCTTGGATGACTAAGGTTGACACGGCTCTGATCCGTTGGAGTATAATTCGGGTGAAGATCTTGGCAGGTTGACTTGTTAGGCTAATAGGACGGTGATTACCACATACTGCCTTTGACCCCTTCTTGTGTAGTGGAACAATTGTGGCTTCGCACCAAGAAGTTGGGAAATGACTCTTTTGCCAGGCACCGAATTCAATCTTGTGGAAACGATCTATAAGTGGTTCACACCGGACTGTCAGCAGTTCTGCCAGTATCCCTTCCGGGCCAGGGACCTTGTTGGTCTTCAGCACTTGGATGGCATCTTCAACCTCAGAACGGACAGGAGGTGGGCCGAGGTCTGAGACAGTAACAGGAAAGCGTTCCAGGACAGCAGGTGTCGGAAGGGTACGAGGATTAAGCTTTTCTTTGAAATCCATTTCGGTTAGATACCTTCTGTGCTTTGTATCTGAGAGCCATTTTTTCTAGCAGTGCACAAGAACTGAGGCTTTTTTTGCTTTTTAGCTAACGAACTCTTTTATACATGAAGCATGTATCACCTCTCTTAAATTCAGCCTAAGACTGTTCACATTTGTCTTTAATGTAGGTGCGATGGACTATACGGGTGGCCTTTTCTACCTGCACGCTTCAATTGCTTATATCTGTCCCTGCTCTCTCTGTCTGGCCTCTTATTGTGTTTTCATTTCTCAACACATAATAAAATGATTTCGTTCGTTATCCAAGGCTTTTTATCACCCTTTTTGGTTCCTAGGGCAGACATCGCTACTTTGCTGATGATCTTAGAGGAGTCTGTGACCAGTTTATCGATATCCTCTTTAGATAGAGTTACAGGCGGGACGTATCCATACGCCGATGGGCCCTGCCCAGTGCTCATTAGAGGGTCCTTCCACCTCCTCCGGCTGAACTTATGGCCCCCAGACGTGGGTGCTCCAGCTATATTTCAAGACCCCCAGAGACCGGGTCCTCCCTTGGTCCGCTCCTCCCTACCGAGAGGTGCCCTGCATATCTACAGGACGTTCCACTATTCGCCACCTGGGGACGCGCTGAGTGGCCTGGGAGAGGCCGAATCTCAGGGTGGATAATGCATCAATAAAAAAGCAGCAAAAGGGAGTTTTAAATAGTCAATTTAAAACTCAAAAAACCTTTCAAAATAAAAATAAATTTAATAAAAATCAGAAAAAGAAAAATACTGACGAATATATTATCGTTAATGTAAAAGACAAATAGAACACATGCAGGTAATTATTGTGTTACAGACCGTAAGCATAAATAAGCTTTAATAATAAAAATACAAAAAACTAATCAAAATTTCTTAAATATATAAAAAAAAAACAACCAACTAACCATTAAATACCGATTTAATTCAAATTTAGTGACCCCCACCTTCCTCCTATTTTTATGTGTCATGCCCAACCATACAGTAAATTTTAAAGAATTATCTATTTTCTTTAATTTACAACACGAATGCACTGAAGGGGGCTTCTCATTGGAGAGCTTCAGAATGCCCAGGTAACAAACCTGGCACCCTGATAACAAGAAAAACGGGTATCCGGAATAACAAGTCACATGCGTCTCTTTTATTACGTTTTGGGTCTGTCTTGTGATTTGACTTCATTCCTATTGCGCCAATTAAACAGAACTTAGGGACACCGGCAAATTTGTTTGTTACAAAAAATGGTATCCATTTTAACAGCTAAACTTCTATAGAATGTCAAAAGGCCTTTTTTTCCTATCTCTTTTTATTCTTAAAATTTTAGAAGTCCATCTTCAATCGATGAAAAGTTAACAAATTTTAGAATTACTGCCACAAGTTTCGTAAACAAAATGAATCCTGTAAAAAAATAGCTTGAAATTATTTATTTTTTAATTATTTTCATTTGGCTTCAAAACAGAACTAGCAATATTACAATTGAGAGTGAAATAAAGATATAAATTCAAATCCCCCCCCCGCATGAAAGTTTCACATAAAAAAAACATGTATTCACCTCATATCTGTTCCTTGTCAAGTAATAATACCATGACACATTTTTTCTGATCTATTTTCTATATTTCTTATTTTCTTCAAAATGGGTCTAAACATATTCAGTAAATTAGATCTATATCGTTTTTCGTCGGATGGTTTTAGGTGAAAAACAAAAAAATTTTATAAACAGTAAAGATCGAATAAGGATTCTGCACAAACGAACTATCTCTTGGTTTGGTGCGAAAAACAGGCTAAAAACAGTGTAAGAACAGGCAAACTCCTGATTCGGTGCAGTCCTTTAGCAGAAAGGTAGGATGGTAGTACTCCGCTTAAATAGGAAACGTGCAATGATAATGATTGTTCATTTATAACCGTACAAAAATATACGGCACTCGTGAAGTAATTGAAACGAAAAATGAAGAGCCAAAACAAAACTAACCATCAACATAAAACTAAACATAAAAAACCTAAGTTAATGAAGAAATTGAATTAAATTCTGATGTGGCGACAATCGGGAGAATGCTGAGACTGACAGCTTTTTGTGAACCGTGGTCAATTTTGTTGTTGCATCCTGGACATCCAATTTATAAAAAAATTCTACTGTTAACACGCCAAGAGGGGAGACAAAGTAAAAAATTACAATATCTCAAATAAATGGATTTTCTTGGCATCGTTTTTTTCTAAAAGCGGCCAAAAGGGGATTCATTAAATTCAATGTTCGAAGATGTGATTGTAGGCAAAGAGTGGGACCGTAGCACCTCCAACAACTTCTTGGCAGATAGGTAGGTCAGTTTACATCTTGTTTTCTAATGTTTCTAAACTTTCTAAATCTTGAAATATTGAGATTTAAATTTCGAAATATTTATAATCTCATTAGAGGCATAAAGCAAAACTTGATGACCCCTCAAAAGCTTTGAGGATCCTCATCCATCCGATCATTCTCATTCCCAAAAAATTTTGTCGGTTAAGGGTCTCCAAGACAAGGTGCATCGATAAGGTTCACTAAGGTCCATCGAAGCTCTCTTCAGTCCTGCTTATTGATGCAAATTATGGCCTTAAAGCAATTAGTCAAAGACCAGTATTTTAAAGTGTGTCCAAATGTTTAATTACTCTACTGAAATGGCATAATGCATTCAAATTGTGAAGAAAGTATTCAATATGTTAAAAACTCAGCATATTAGATTTTTACCATGAAAATGTATCATAGCCAGCTCGCGGCACTTTTGATTAATTTCTAAAGGTTTCTTACCTTCCCTGGGTAGATCTTATTTTACAGGTAACTGCACCATGTCCGGCTTGCTTAGCATTGACTGTAATGCAATACTCTTCACCAAGGGTAAGCACTTTTTGCTTACCTTCTGTTATTTGACAGCGATCAGCCTGCAAAATATAACCCCTTAAGAAAATGTTTGATTAACAAGAGAAATCAAAGAACCGTTTATAAAGAAAATTTGCTTTCGCAGTATCGTATAGTATATTTGGTAAAATAAAATTTTAAGGTCTCCAAATTAAAACGTAACATAAAAAGACATATCACCTATAACTGACGGTGTCGATAACGCTAGAGAAAATTCGTTTTATTGTATACACTAATGCAACAAAGGTGTAAAACCGAATATCAAGCACGGTTAGCTCAGATGGTACAGATGTGTTAAAGTAACATCTGTGGAATAACAATCGATGTTGTACTATGCTACGCTTACAAATCGAAACGTAGTCCTTATAAAGGGGAGGGGACTTTCGTTTCTCTTTGTAAATGAGTGTTGCCAAAGTCACAGTTTTGGTAAGCCTACCCTGTTTTGTCTCACAACACAAGAATTGAGTTGAAACTTTCAAGGGGAAGTTTTTAATGGAGGAGGGGGGGGGGGGGTGCAAGACTACTTTGAATTTTGTGTTGGGGGGCAAAATAATTTTTCCCAATCCTCACAAAAGAGCTTGCGACACGGTTTGTTTTCTTTTCTATTCTTGTCGCCGAGCAGGCTGCGCTGTTAGTTAAATAAATCTATAAAATCCATAAAAAACCTGACAAAACAGTGACTTGTAAAACAGAAAAAAACAGAAAAAAAATAAAAGGGTAAAAATAAAAATACGACAGGTATTGAAAAAACATTGCAATACTAAACTCGAGGAGATAAATATTTTCTTTCATCACTTAGCCTGGGTTCGATTGGACGATGGGAGGAAGATCAAAAATACACTACAAAATTCATTAGTCTCCATTAACATATTGGTAATTTAATGATGTAAAAACAGTCGTGTATAAGTAGTAAGGCATCTAGTACCACGACCAGTGATTGCGTAATATGCCTTACAACGGGCCAGGCATCTATTATAATCTATTCTGGTTCAAGTTTTTTCTGACACAATTAACTGAATTTCTATTTCATGATATACTAGTTTTTCTTAGGTTAGATCCGTCTCGGAAAAACAGGTGTATCTTTTTTAGTTTTCTTTACAATTCATATTAGTAAGAGAATTGAATTCAATGAGAATAGTTTTTATTTGCAAGGATCTTATTAGAGGAAAAAAATGAGGGGTGCATTTACATTATTGGAGATTAATGAAAGAGCTAACAACAGTGATGTAATTGCTTCTTTAGTTTACGAGATTTGCAAATTTTTTGCGAAGAGGTATTAGCGTAAATGTATTGCAATGGTTAAGAATGTCTCACGGGTAATTAAAGAATGGGGTGCTTACATCAGATACTTAATAGATTTGACGCTTACAAGAGACATTGCTAGAGTCAAATATATTTGGTGTTGGTGATATTATGACCCTCCTAGTCCCCTGGGGACAGGGCTACACAGTGTATCGGTATCGGACGTATCATTTTTGGGCATATTGCTATCGCAGTTATCTATACATACTTTTAGTAGCTCGTATAAAAGATATTACTCATATCTACGTTCTTCCTATAAATTCAACCATCAACAACTTCAAAACGGCACTAAAAACGGCACTCTTAGTGCAATGTCTCAAGTGGAAAAGCTGGGGCTAGTAGACTACCAGCACTATTAGATTGACGTTTAATGGCTCATTCGAAAGATAATGCTCTTATATATGTTTTGTTTATATTTTATAAAATAACTAAAAAAATTACTTTTGTTTTAACTTATTATTTTGTTTAAATAAAAAAAACAAGTTTTTTTTTAAATTAACGCAAGCCACGACGGTAAAACTTAAACCGAAAAGAAATTATTCCACATAAGAAAGGGGCTACTCCCTCCTCAATGCCACGCTCTTTACACTACAGTTTCTCATTTTTTAAAAAAAAAGACTCGTGAGAAATACAAACTTTTGCGTAAACCGCGAGGTGGTGAGGCGGAGACAGCCCCTTTCATATACAGAATAGACTTTTATGGATATTGGTAAAAGTGGTATTTTAATTTTAGAAAGTTCAATATTCGAAGCTAGCTTCAGCAGGAGCTTAGGTTAGTAGTGCTTACAATTTAGATTTAAGGAGAAATTGCCCCATATTTTTGGAAAAATACCTTTTTGTGGCATTTATACTTTACAGAAATACAAATTTCAATATTCAAATCTAGCTTCAGCAGGATCTTAGGTTAGTAGTTGTGACAATTGGCATATACGGAGAAATTGCCCCCTATTTTTGAAAAAATAATGTTTTGTGGGATATATACTTTTTAAAAATACAAAGTTCAATCTTCGAATCTAGCTACAGCAGTAGCTTTGGATAGTAGTGATAACAATTGAGATATATGAAGCACGTGCCCCATATTCTATAAAAAAAAACTTTTCGTGTGATTTTTACTTTTAAAAAATTAAAAAGTATAAGATAGCACCATACTGGGGTTAGGATAGTAGTGATGTAAATTGAGAGAGTAGTCTAAAGTGCCCCCTATTTTTGAAAAAATACCTTTTTGTGGCATTTAATCTATAAAAAAAATACAAAGTACATTTTTCGATGATAGAGCAAAAATTAGATAAGTTTCGAATTGGTGTAAAGATTGATCGTAGGAGCAATAGCCCCCCTATAAAAGAAAAAATACAATAATGTTGCATTTATACTTTTAAAAAATACAAAGTTCAATATTAGAACCTAGCTCCATCAGTAGATGCTTAGTTGATTGATGACAATTGAGATATAAGGAGCAATTGCCCCCCTATGATTGAAAAAAAATACCTTTTTTTGGCTTTATTAATTAATAATTATACAAAGTTAAATAAACTTTGAACTCTAAAGATGAAGCGTCGTAGATTATGTAGTTAAATTGAGATATAAGGAGCAATTGTCCACTTTTTTTTAAATAATGCCTTTTTGTGGGACGTATACATATAAAAATTTTTATTGTCTACGATATCTAAAGCAGTAGCTTAGGTTAGTAGTGGGAACAATTGAGAAATACGGATAAATTGTCCCCTATCGTTGAAAAAATACATTTCTTAGTCCTTATTAATTTAAAAAAATAATAAGTACAAGAATCGAAGAAAGCATCAGCAGGATCGTAGGATAGTATTTATGCCAATTGAGATATAATGAGCAATTGCCCCCAATATAGGAAAAAAAACATTTTTGTTGATTTATAAAAAATAAAAAATAAAAAGTTAAATATTCTAAGATAGCTCAATAGCGATCTTCTGATAGTATTTGGGGAATTTGAGATATAAGGAGCAATTGCCCCCTATTTGTGAAAAAATACCTTTTTTTGGCATTTATAATTTTAAACAAATCAAAATTCTAATATAGCTACAGCATGTGATTTTGATATTAGAGTAGACAAATGCGAAAGACTGAGAAAGTGCCCCCTATTTTTGAAAAATACCTTTGTGTGTCATTTATACTTTATAAAAATAAAAACTTCATTGTTCGAACCTTTCTTCAGCAGGAGCTTAGGATAGTAGTGGGGACACTTGAGATATAATGATAAAGAGCCCCATATTTATAAAAAAATACATTTTTGTGTATTTTACTACTTTAAAAAAATACTACGTTCAATAGTCGAAGAGATCGTAAGCATGAGCGTTGTATAGTAGTGGGCAAAATTGAGAACGACGGTTCAATTGAAAAGACTGATTGAAAAAATACCTTTTTGATTATTTTATAAATAATAATTAATATAAGTTAAATAAAAGAACAAATATAAAGAAGGAACGTAGTAGAGTATTTTTGACAAATGAGATATAAGGAGCAATTGCCCCCTATCTATTAAAAAAGTACAATTGTCTATAATTTATACTTATAAAAAATACAAAGATCAAGATTCGAAACTATTTTCAGCAGAAGCTTAGGATTGTAGTTGTTTCAATTTAGATATAAGGAGCAAGTGCCCCCTATTTTTTAAAAAATACCTTATTGTGGCATTTACACTTTTTAAATATACAAAGTTCAAGGTTCGAACATATCTTAATATGGAGCTTATGATAGTAGTGGTAAAAATTGTGAAATAAGGATCAATTGACCACTATTTATTAAAAAAAAAGATTTTTTGGCGTTTATACTTTTTATAAATAATAACTTCAATATTCAAACCTATATTCAGAAGGAGCGTAGGATAGTAGTTGGGACAAGTTATATATAATGAGCACTTGACCCCTTTATATGTAAAAAATACATTTGTTGGGAATTTATACTTTAAAAAAATAAAAAGTTCAATATACGAACCTATCTTCAGCAGGAGCTTAGGATAGTAGTGATGTCAAGTGAGAAATTCGGATAAAGTAACAAATTTTTTTTAAAAAATACCAGTGTTTTGAAATTATAAATTAAATAAATAAAAAGTTCAATGTTCGAAAATCGCGTCCGAAGGAGCTGAGGATAGTTGTGGTGACAAATTAGTTAAAAGGAGCTCTTGCCCCCTAGTTTTTATAAGAATAACCAGATTGTGTCAGTAAAAATTGTAAAAAATACAAAGCTAAATTTTAGAGGAACGCCTCTGCAATGGCGGATTTTAGTAGGTAGGTCTCTTTATATAGTATGATCACGTTACCCCTATTTTTGAAAAAATACCTGATCGTTGGATTTATACTATTACAAAGTTCTTTATTTGAATCGAGGTTCATCAAGAGCGTAGGATAGTAGTGGTGACAATTGAGATATAAGGAGCGATTGCCCCCTATTTTTGAAAAAATACATTTTAGTTGCATATATAATTTAAAAAAATACAATTTTCAATATTAAAATCTAGCTTCAGCAGGAGCTTAGGATAGTAGTTGTGACAATTGAGATATAAGGATCAATTGCCCTCTATTTGTGAAAAAATAAATGTTTGTGGCATATATACTTTTAAAAAATACAAAGTTAAATATTAGAAACAATCTACAGCAGGAGCTTTGGATAGTAGTAGGGACAATTGTGATATAAGGAGCAATTGCCCCCTATTTTTGAAAAAAAATACCTATATGAGGGGGTTCACCCCTTCGTCAAGACCTCACTCTTGAGGCTAAAGTTTGTCAATTTCTTTCAAAAGAGCTATTTATTCTAATGAAGCGACTTTTTTGATTCCGGGGTCATTTTTAACGAAATGGAACAAAATTTTAAATTAGTGTGAAAGGTGAGGTGTTGAGGAAGAGGGACCCCCCCTAAGCTACGTAATAATTTTGGTTCATTTTAAGTTTTAGTGTTTCTCCTTACTTTCAGTTGAATTTTTTTTTTAATATTTCTAATGCACTAAAACATAGAGCGCTACAAACATCAGAATCAACTTTAGAGGGACAATTTATCTGTAAAAGAGGGGTTATTATTTCATTAATAATTTTTTATTCTTTTTTTTTTTTTTTAAGGATGAATTGTAGTAATGCAATTACACTCCCCCTGAAAAGCGACCAAGATGGAACGATACCACATCGATGCAAGCTACCAAAAAAAACGGTGAAAATATCCCTTTACACATTGACAACGATTCGAGTGAAACACGAAAACAGTTAAGGACACTTGTAAAAAGACAGATAAAGGACAAAAATCGATTTCTGTATAATTGTAGAGATGTGAGACGATTTATTATATTAAAAAACTCAAGTACATACCCTGTGATATCGTTATACCCCGTTTTTTCTTTTTTGATAGAATTACAAAACACGAAATGTCTTACGGGAACAAAGAGATTTATTTATTAATTTTTTTTTTTAATTTTTCTTTAACTGTGTTTTAATACTTTACTTGCAAGAAATTTTTTAAAAATTTAAAAAATTTTAAAATAATAATCGAATTTCAATTTAATAAATTTTAAAAATATTATATTTTAAAAGGATGATAAATCATCCATCAAATCAAGAGAAGAAAATAAACTCTAAGATCCAGCATGACAGGGGACACACTTTCATATTCAGTATGTAGAAGAACCCTAAATGTTCACCCCCTAACAAGATAAGTTAGCCCTAAGTAGTTATTGGTAAGGGAACTGTAGTCTGTTTGAGTATGATAAACGCTTGTGGAGTAATATATAACGTTATATAAATAAACTGGGATTCTCGGATATACCAGTTACATCACTTAATAATACTGCTTGTGAGCTGAGAAATGTCCAAGAGGAAGTCAGAGGAATTTGCAGCTTTTTTGGAGTTGAAGCACTTTCCGTAAGGGGCAGTGTACCAACAGATAAAGTTTTAATTCAAAATTATGACCCTAGGATTCCACTTTTCAATCTAGAAGAGTTTAAGTGTCCCAAATTTGAGGGGGTTATCACCGTCCTGAAGACGAGGTTAGGTTCTTCGCACAGTGGATACCTAAGAACATACCTGATCGTGATAAATCCATAAGACATGTTAAAAACTATACTATATCAGGGGACCATCGTGTTTAGATTTTTAAGAGTGAAATCTAAGAACTATTTTTATGTTAACATTTGTTGTTGTTTTTTTTTCTTTCACAAAAAAAAAAAATATTTTTCAAAACTTAGAGATTTTTAAAATTTATTAATTTTTTTCTTTTTTTAAATAAACTAAAATTTCAAAATATTCTTAAACTTCTAACAATTGCGCTTTTTGACTGTCGTGTCAGAGCCATTAAGCGACGTCCCCACCGGTATTCTATGACCGGTTATTTACACTACCTAGTCGAGTGCATGTATTAAAGCAGTATTTTTTTTGCAGTTGAACTATAAAGACATAATTAATATCTTTAAAAAAAAAGAGGGAAGGTGCAATATTTTAATAGAGGTTGTTTACATAACAAGGTTATTTTAGCATTGAATGCTGACAAAGTGAGGTATTTAAACTTTAAAACAAGTATAGATGGTAGCTCTATTGGAAATGTATGCATGCATTTTCATGACAGTAAGGAATTAAATTTCTTTGGAATACCGAAAAAATTCAACTCTTTTGTTGGTGGTTATGCGAGATTGAGATCTCCAGAGATGATTGAACTCAAAGAGAATGCCAACATAAAAATAATCATGGATGATAGAGGACAACTCCTTGTTGCTGCTGCAGGTAATACATTACCTACTGATACATCGAATCGTCACCTCTCGGCTATTAGCATTCAACGCAAGATCAATAAAAGAAAGGCCTACTCTTCTACTAATATCGTAAACCATATCTTGTCTATGTGTCTAAACTGTTACCTGTGTAAAAATAATGTGATAATAGACAGTGAAATTGCCAGAAAAATAAAAAGGGCATTGTCAGAAAATATCACGATGGAATATAAAGATGAATCGATGAAAAACAAAGCACCAGCAAACGTTACTGCCATTGATCAAACAGTCATTGATCCAAATAATACCAAAGACGAAACGCATATTGAGCCTGTTGATGAGACACCAGTAAAAATTGTGTATGACTCTAAATGCAATAATGATTATTCTACTGATTACGAACTAAGAGAAGACAATAGTTATAATATCTAGTGAGAACATGGTGAACTATTTTTTTGAACAGATTCAAAATGTCCAAAGTTAATAATTGATATTAATAGTGTATCATAATACATTTTTTGTATTAATATTCTACATAGCATTATTTCATTAAAAATATATTATACATTACATTGTTATTCGTTCATTATTTTTAGAGTACGCTAGCATATCAAACGTTTAGAATGTCTAATAAAACGTCGGAGATGTAAGAAAAGGAATTTGCATACATCTATTTTCAGACACATGTGAACAAATTCTTTATTGAATTCGCCTCCTTTATAAAAAAAAAAAGACATTTTATTCAAGAAATTATGACGAAACTCTAAGTAAGCAACAAACTCTCTCCTCAAGTTGCATCATTGATACACAATGCAGACATTTCATTTATGAGATTATAAAAAATAGTAAGTAATTAGCGTATTCTTTAAAAAATATGTTAATACGTTTAAGCAATAAATATTTTCAAGCTTAACCCGTTTTTATTCTTTAGATTAGTTTTATGAATTTCATTAAATTATGAAGAATTTGTAAGTAAGTAGGAATAGCTTTCTTGAATTCATTTCCTGGACACAATACCAATATTTAATTTAAGAAATCATAATAAAATCGCAAGTAAGTAATAAAGTCGTTATTATTTTCACCTATTGGATACACAATACTGAAATATCATTCAAGAAATTATGAAGGAACTCTAAATAGGTAAAACACACTCATTTTACCTCATGGATACACAATGCAGAAATTTCATTTAAGAAATTATCAAAAATTTTAAGTAAATAGCAAATTCTTTCTTGAATTCGCCTCCTGGCTAAATCAACAAGACAGTTCATTAAAGAAATTATGAAGAAATTGTAAGTAAGTAGCAAATTCTTTCTTGAATTCACCTTATGGATAAACAAAAAGACATTTTGTTTGAGAAATTATAACAAAACTTCAAGTAAGTAAAAAACTCTTTATTGTTTTTATGACTTAGATATACGGTGTAGAAATTTAATTCAATAAATTATGAAAAAAAATTCTCAGTAATTAACAATTTCTTTCTTGAAGTCAACTCTCGGATACACAATACGGAAATTTCAGTTAAGAAATTATAAAAAAAAAAAAATTCATTTCTTGAAGTCAACTCTTGGATATAGAATACAGAAATTTCATTCAAGAACTTATGAAAATATTTGTAAGTAAGTAACAAACTCTTTTTGTTTTCACCTCTTGGATATACAGTACAGATACTTCATTCAAGAAATTATTAAAAAAACGCAAGTAAGTAACTTTTTTTCTCTTTATCAAAAACAATTTTCACTTAGGTACATGATGTAGAAGTTTAATTCAAGAAATTAGGAAAAAATACTCAGTAAGTAGGCCTAACAATTTCTTTCTCTTGAATTCAACTCATAGATACAAAATACGTAAATTTCATTAAATAATTTCCTAACTTAGATACACGGTGTAGAAATTTTATTCAAGAAATTATTAAAAAATTCTCAGGAGGTAACAATTTATTTCTTGAAGTTATTTCTTGGATACAATACGGAAATTTCATTCAAGAAATTATTAAAATATTTGTAAGTAAGTAACAAACTCTTCATTGATTTTACCTCTTGGATATACGATGTAGAAATTAAATTCAAGAAATTATGAAAAAAACGCAAGTAAGTAGCTTTTTTTCTCTTTATCACAAACAATTTTAACTCAGCTACGTGATGTAGAAATTTAATTAAAGAATTTATGAAAAAATTCTCAGTAAGTATCAATCTCTTTCTTGAAGTCAACTCTTGTATACACCCAATATGGAAATTTAATTAAAGAAATTATAAAAAATATTTGTAAGTAAGTAACAAGCTCTTTATTGATTTCACATCTTGAATATAGAGTACAGATACTTCATTCAAGAAACGTAATTAAACACTTTTTGAAACTACATGCTATTTGTATGCCTTTCCTCGGCACCTTTCCAAAGGAGCGAAGAGTCCCCACTACGTCCTACACAGTTCAAAAAAGTGGACATTACAAAAACTCCCCGTGTTAAACCTCACTGGTTTTTTAGGTGTAAAGCGTGATATAGTGTTACAGTACAAAAAGACTATGGTCATTTTTTTTAAGTTTTTGTGCTATGATTGTACGGTCCCGCACATACAGTCGGGTCAATGAAGCTTAATAAAATGTAATTAATCTCTGTCGAGGGGTCAGCTGTCTCGCGCGTGAGCCCTCAGAAAAACGGCTGGGTGTTCACATACTGCCCACTTTTTTGCAATATCTAGGAGGCAGTAGGGAATCCCCGCTCGTTTGGAAAGGTGCAAAGCAAAGGCATACAAATAGCATGTAGTTTCAAAACGTTTTTAATTACTTTTCTTGAATGAAGTATCTGTACTGTATATTAAAAAGGTTAAATCAATAAAGAGCTTGTTACTTACTTACAAATATTTTTTATAATTTCTTGAATGAAATTTACTTATTGTGTGTATCCAAGAGTTGACTTCAAGAAAGAAATTGTTAATTACTGAAAATTTTTTCATAATTTCTTGAATTAAATTTCTACATCGCGTAGATGAATGAAAACTGTTTGTGATAAAGAGAAAAAAAACCTACTTACGTGCGTTTTTTTCATAATTTCTTGAATTTAATTTCTACGTCGTATATCCAAGAGGTTAAATCAATGAGGAGTTTGTTACTTACATACAAATATTTTCATAATTTCTTTAATGAAATTTCCGTATTGTGTATTCAAGAAATAACTTCAAGAAAGAAATTGTTACCTACTGAGAAGTGTTTCATAATTTCTTGAATAAAATTTCTACATCGTGTATTTAAGTCATGAAATTCTTGAATGAAATTTCCGTACTTTGTATCTATGACTTTAATTCAAGAGATAGAAATTGTTACTTAATCAGTATTTTTTCCTAATTTCTTGAATTAAATTTCTAAAGCATGTAGCTAATTGAAAATTGTTTTTGATAAAGAGAGAAAAAAGTTAATTACATGCTGTTTTTTCATAATTTCTTGAATAAAGTATCTGTAATGTATATCCAAGAATTGAAAATAAAAAGATTTTGTTACTTACTTACAAGTATTTTCATAATTTCTTGAATGAAATTTCCGTATTGTGTATCCAAGAGTTGACTTAAAGAAAGGAATTGTTTTTTTTTCATAATTTCTTAAATGAAATTTCCGTATTGTGTATACGAGAGTTGACTTCAAGAAAGAAATTTTTACTTACTGAGAATTTTTTTTCATAATTTCTTTAATTAAATTTCTACACCGTGTATCTAAGTCATAAAAACAATAAAGAGTATTTTACTTACTTTAAATTTTATTATAATTTCTCAAACGAAATGTCTTTTTGTTTATCCAGCAGGTGAATTCTAGAAAGAATTTTCTACTTACTTACAGTTTTTTCATAATTCCTTTATTGAACTGTCTTTTTTATTTACCCAGGAGGCTAATTCAAGAAAGAATTTGCTACTTACTTTAAATTTTTGATAATTTCTTAAATGAAATTTCTGCATTGTGTATCCATGAGGTAACATGAGTGTGTTACCTATTTAGAATTCCTTCATAATTTCTTGAATGAAATATCAGTATTGTGTATCCAATAGGTGAAAACAATAAAGACTTTATTACTTACCTGCGATTTTATTATGATTTCTTGAATTAAATATCTGTATTGTGTCCAGGAAGCGAATTCAAGAAAGATATTGCTACTTACTTACAATTTCTTCATAATTTAATGAAATGCATAAAACTATTCTAAAGAATAAAGATGGGTTAAGCTTAAAAGTATTTATCACTTAAACTTATTAACATGTTGTTTAAAGAATTCGCTACTTACTTAAAATTTTTTATAATTTCATAAATTAAATTTCTGCTTTGTTTATCCATGTTGCGACTTCAGGAAAGAGTTTGTTTATTACTTAGATTGTCGTCATAATTTATGTAATGAAATGTCTTTTTTTATTTATCCAAGACGCGAATTCAAGAAAGAATTTGTTCCCATGTGTCTTACAATAGATGTATGCAAATTCCTTTTCTTACATCTCCGACGTTTTATTAGACATTCTAAACGTTTGATATGCTAGCTTACTCTAAAAATAATGAACACATAACAATGTAATGCATAATATATTTTTAATGAAATAATGTTATGCAGAATATTAATACAAAAAATATATTATGATACACTATTAATATCAATTATTAACTTTGGACATTTTGAATCTGTTCAAAAAAATAGTTCACCATGTTCTCACTTGATATTATAGCTATTGTTTTCACTTAGTTCGTAATCAGTAGAATAATAATTATTCTATTTTGAGTCATACACAATTTTTACTGGTGTTTCATCAACAGGCTCAATATGGGTGTCGTCTTTAGCATTATTTGGATCAATGACTGTTTTATCAATGACAGTAACATTTGATAGTGCTTTGTTTTTCATCGATTCATCTTTATATTCCATCGTGATATTTTCTGACAATGTCCTTTATATTTTTTCTGGCAATTTCACTGTCTATTATCACATTATTTTTACACAGGGAACAGTTTCGACACGTAGACAAGATATGGTTTACGATATTAGTAGAAGAGTAGGCCTTTATTTTATTTATCGTCCGTTGAATGCTAATACCCAGCAGGTGACGATTCGATGTATCAGTAGGTAATGTGTTAGTTGCAACAGTAACAAGGAGTTGTCCTCTATCATCAATGATTATTTTTATGTTGGCATTCTCTTTGAGTGCAATCATCTCTGGATATCTCAATCTCGCATAACCACCAACATAAGAGTTGAATTTTTTCGGTATTCCAAAGAAATTTAATTCCTTACTGTCATGACACTGCATACATACATTTCCAATAGAGCTACCATCTATACTTGTTTTAAAGTTTAAATACTTCTCTTTTTCAGCATTAAATGCTGAAATAACATTTTTACTTAAAAGCACTTTATTAAAATGCTCCATCTTCCCTCTTTTTTTTTAAGATATTACTTCTTTGTTTATAATTCAACTTCGTAAAAAATAATGATTTAATAAATAAAACCGACTTGGTAGTGTGCATAACCGCTCATAGAATACCGTTGAGGAAGTCGTATCGTGTCTCTGACCAGTCAAAGAGCGCAATTGTTATAAGTTTATGCATATTTTGAAATTTTATTTTATTTAAACAAATAAAAAAATAAATCAATTTTAAAAATTTCTATTTTTAAAAAAAGAATTTTTTTTTTTGAGAAAAAAAAAAAACAACAACAAATGTTAAAATAAATATATTTCTTAGAGTTAACTCTTAAAAATCCACAACCGATGGTTCCACGATATAGAATAGTTTTTAACATGTCTTATGGATTTATCACGATCAGGTATGTTCTTAGGTGTCCACTGTGCGAAGAACCTAACCTCGTCTTCAGGACGGTGATAACCCCCCTCAAATTTGGGACACTTAAACTCTTCTAGATTGAAAAGTGGAATCCTAGGGTCATACTTTTGAATTAAAACTTTATCTGTAGGTACATTGCCCTGTACGAAGAGTGCTTCAACTCCAAAAAAGCTGCAAATTCCTCTGACTTCCTCTTAGACATTTCTCAGTTCCCGAGCAGTATTATTAAGTGGTGTAACTGCTATATCCTAGAATCCCAGTTTATTTATATAACGTAATGTAGTACTCCACAAGCTTTTATCATACTCAAACAGCTTACAGTTCACTAACCAATAGACATTTAGGGTTAACTTACCTTTTTAGGGGGTGACCATTTAGGGTTCTCCTAAATGCTGAATATGAAAGTGTGTTCCCTTGCATGCTGGATCTGATAGTGTATTTTCTACTCATGATTTGATGGATGATTTATAATCTTTTTAAAATATAATATTTTTAAAATTTATTAAATTTAAATTATTTTCGCAAATTGAACTTTTTTAAAATGTTAAAAATTTAAAAGGAATTATATTAAAGAAACAACTTGAAATTAACATTAAAAAAAAAAAAAAAATATTAAACTTGTGTCCTGTACGAAATTTCTGTGTTTTTACTTCGTTTCATAACGATATCACGGGGTATAAATAAGAACAATATTATTTAATGGAGAGTTTTCAAATAATCATGTTTCACATATATCTACTATTATACAGAAGGCTATGCTTGTCCTTTATCAGTGTTCTTAGAACTGTCCTTGACTGTTTATTTTTTTCACTTGAATCGTTTTCAATTTGTAAATGGGTATTTTCACAGTTTTTTTTTGGAGCTTTCATAGATTTAGTATCTATAAATATCTTTAATTTTTAATTGTTTTTTTTAATTAAATAATAAACATACTAATTAAAAAAAAAAAAAGAAGAAAAATTTAGTAATTAAAAAAAATACCCACATTTAAAGAAAAAATTTACAACTAAATTTGATTCTTATGTTTGTAGCGCCCTATATTATAGTGCATTAGAAATATCCAAAAACCATTTTAAAATGAAAGTAAGGAGAAACACTAAAACTTAAAATGAAGCAGAATTAGTACGTATATTAGGGGGGTTCCCTCCTCCTCAAGAACTTGCCATTCTCACTAGGTTAATATTTTGTTCCAGTCTTTTTAAAATGACCCTGAATCAAAAAGGTAGATTAATTAGACTAAATAGCTCTTTTGAAAGTAAAAGAGAAAATTTATCCTAGAGATTGAGGTATTGACGAAGAGGAAACTACCCTCATATATGTACTTTTTTCAAAAATAGGGGGCAATTGCTCCTTTTATCTCAATTGTCACCACTACTATCCTAAGCTCCTGCTGAAGATATCTTCGAATATTTAACTTTTTATTTTATAATAGTAGAAATTCCACAAAATGGTCTTGTTTAAAATAAAGGGGGGAATTGCTCCTTATATCTAACTTGCCACCCAAAATATCCTAAGCTTATGCTGAAGATATCTTCGAATATTGAACTGTGTATTTTTTAAAAGTATAAATTCCACAAAAAGGTATTTTTTAATAAATCGGGGGCAATTGCTCCTTATATCTCAATTGTCACCACTACTATCCTAAGCTCCTGCTGTAGCTAGATTCGAATATTGAACTTTTTTTTAAAAGTTTAATTGAGAAAATATTTTTTTTTTTCAAACATAGGGGGCAATTGCTCCTTATATCTCAAGTGCCACCACTACTATCCTCAGCTTCTGCTGAATATAGTTTCGATTATTGAACTTTGTATTTTTTAAAAGTATAACTGCCACAAATAGTTATTTTTTCAAAAATAGTGGGCAATTGCTCCTTATATCTCACTTGTCACCACTACTATCCTAAGCTCCTGCTGAAGATAGCTTCGAATATTGAACTTTGTATTTTTTAAAAGTATAAATGCCAAAAAAAGGTATTTTTTCAATAATAGGGGGCAAGTGCTAATTATATCTCACTTGTCCCCTCGACTCTCCTCCGATACATCTGGATATAGCTTCGAATAGTGAACATTGTATTTTTTAAAAGTATAAATGACACATATAGGTATTTTTCAAAATTAGTGGGCAATTGCTCCTTATATCTCACTTGCCCACAAAAACCTAATACTTGAATTCATGAGATATCTTCGTATATTGAACTTGGAATTTTTTTAAAAGAATATTAGCCACAAAAAGGTATTTTTCAATAATAGGGGGCAAGTGCCCCATCTTACTCTAGTGTCCTAACAAAACATATCAGCACCTTTATGCGAGAGCATCGACGATTGAATTTTTATTAATAATAAATCCCACACAAAGGTATTTTTTTTCAAAAATAGGGGGCAATTACTCCTTATTTCTCAATTGTCACCACTACTATCCTAAGCTCCTGCTGAAGCTAGCTTCGAATATTGAACTTTGTATTTTTTAAAAGTATAAATGACACAAATAGGTATTTGTTAAAAAATAGTGGGCAATTGCTCCTTATATCTAAATTGTCACCACTACTATCCTAAGCTCCTGCTGACGCTAGGTTCGAATATTGAACTTTGTATTTTATAAAATTTTAAAAGACAAATTTTTGTATTTTTTCAATTATAGGGTTCATGTTCTACTTTTATCACAAATTTACCAAATAATATCATTCGCTACATCTTGCGATATCTTAGAATATTGAACTTTTTATTTTTTTAAAAGTATAAATGAAACAAAAAGGAATTTTTCAATAATAGGGGGCAATTGCTCATTATATCTCAATTGCCACCACTACTATCCTAAGCTCCTGCTGAAGATAGGTTTGAATATTGAACTTTGTATTTTTTAAAAGTATAAATGCCACAAAAAGGTATTTTTTCAAAAATAGGGGGCAATTACTCCTTATATCTCAATTGTCCCCACTACTATCCTAAGCTCCTGCTTGATATAGTTTCAGATATTTAACTTTATATTTTTTAAAAGTATATGAGAAACAAAAAGGTATTTTTTTAAAAATATGGGGCAATTGCCCATTAGTTACGACGTATACCATCAAAGATCCAAAGATACATCATGCGAGATCTTCGTATATTTAACTTTGTATTTTTTTAAAAGTATAAATGCCACAAAAAGGTATTTTTCAGTAATAGGGGGGCACTGGCTCCATATAGCTACATCGTCCTCAAAAATCAAAAAATCACCTGCATGCCATCTCTTCAAATCTAGAACTTTGTAATATTGAATTTGTAAATTTACACACAATGGTATTTTTTCAGAGTTAGGGGGCAATTGCTCCTTATATCTCAATTGTCACCACTACTATCCTAAGCTCCTGCTGAAGATAGCTTCGAATATTGAACTTTGTATTTTTTAAAAGTATAAATGCCACAAAAAGATATTTTTTTTCAATAATAGGGGGGCAATTGCTCCTTATATCTCAATTGTCCCCCCTACTATCCTAAGCTCCTGCTGGAGATAGCTGCAAATATTGAATTTTGTATTTTTTAAAAAGTATAAATGCCACAAAAAGCTTTTTTTTCAAAAATAGGGGGCAATTGCTCCTTATATCTCAATTGTCACCACTACTATCATAAGCTCGTGCTGTAGATAGCTTCGATTATTTTACTTTTTTTTTTTAAATTGTATTCATGCAACAAAATGGTATTTTTCATAATTTTGGGTAAAGTGCTCCTAATATCTCAATTGTCCTCACTACTATTCTAAGCTCATGCTGGATACAGCTAATTTATTTTTACTTTTTATTTTTTAAAAGTATAAATGCACCAATAATGTATTTTTCAATAATAGGGGGGCAATTGATCCTTCTATATAAAATGTCCCAACAACTTACCAACGCTCCAGCAGGACAGCGCTTAATGAATTGAACTTTGTATTTTTTTAAAAGTATAATAGAAACAAAAAGGTAAAATACTAAAATAATGTTTCAAGTTATAATAATCTATAAATTGTCACCACTACTATCCTAAGCTCCTGCTGGAGATATCTTCGTATATTTTACTTTTAATTTTTTTAAAAGTATATAAGACAAAAATATGTATTTTTTCATAAGTAGGGGGCAATTGCTACTTATATATCAATTGTCCCCACTACTATCCTAAGCTCCTGCTGAAAATAGCTTCGAATATTGAACTTTGTATTTTTTAAAAGTATAAATGACACAAAAAGGTATTTTTTCAAAAATAGGGGGTAATTGCTCCTTATATATCAATTGTCACCACTACTATCCTAAGCTCCTGCTGGAGATAGCTTCGAATATTGAACTTTGTATTTTTTAAAAGTATAAATGCCACAAAAAGGTATTTTTTCAAAAATAGGGGGCAATTGCTCCTTATATCTCAATTGTCACCACTACTATACTAAGCTCCTGATGAAGCTAGATTCGTATATTTAAATTTGTATTTTTTAAAAGTATAAATGCCACAAAAAGGTATTTTTTCAAAAATAGGGGGCAATTGCTCCTTATATCTCAATTGTCACCACTACTATCCTAAGCTCCTGCTGAAGCTAGCTTCGAATATTGAACTTTTTAAAAGTAAAATACCACTTTTACCAATATCAATACACGTCTAGTCTGTATAGGAAAGGGGGCTGCCTACGCCTCACACACTCGCGTTTTACTACACTGGTGTTAGTACTCAAGACTCAATTTTATAAAAACAATAGAAAACTTTATCGTTTCTATCGAGGCTGTGAGGAACGGATCGCCCCCTTTCATAAACAGCCTAATTTCTGGTCGGTTTAAGTTTTACCGTTATTCCGTTCTTTAAATTTAAAAATAATGTTTTTTTTTATTTAATATAATTAATAAATTAAATCAATATTATTTTTTTAATTTATTGTATAAATTATAAAAAAAAAGTAGATACGAGCATTAGCTTTAGAATGAGCCATTAAACGTCAATCTAAAAGTGCTGGTAGTCCAGTAGCCCCAGCTTTTCCACTTGAGACATTGCACTAAAAGTGCCGTTTTTAGTGCCGTTTTGAAGTTGTTGATGGTTGAATTTATAGGAAGAACGTAGATATGATTAATATCTTTTATACGAGCTACTAAAAGTCTGTATAGATACCTGCGATACCAATACGCCCAAAAATAATACATCCGATACCGATAAACTGTGCAGCCCTTTCCACAGGGGACTTGGAGGGTCATAATATCACCAACACCAAATATATTTGACTCTAGCAATGTCTCTTGTAAGCGTCAAATCTATTAAGTGTCTGATGTAAGCACCCCATTCTTTAATTACCCGCGAGACATTCTTAACCATTGCAATACATTTACGCTAATACCTCTTCACAATAAATTTGCAAATCTCGTAAACGAAAGAAGCAATTACATCACTGTTGTTAGCTCTATCATTAATCTCCAATAATGTAAATGCACTCCTCATTTTTTTCCTCTACTAATATCCTTGCAAATAAAAACTATTCTCATTGAATTCAATTCTCTTACTAATATGAATTGTAAAGAAAACTAAAAAGATACACCGGTTTTTCCGACACGGATTTAACATAAAAAAAAACTACTTTATGATGAAATAGAAATTCAGTTAATTGTGTCCGAAAAAACTTGAACCATAATAGATTATAATAGATGCCGGGCCCGTTGTAAGGCATATTACACAATCACTGGTCGTGGTACTAGATGCCTTACTACTTGTATAATATAACTAGCTTTCAAAATAATGAGAAAACAAAATATTTGTGATGCGAGTTTCCAATCCCTAGAAAGTTCCATGAGACAAAAAGGACCAAGAACATTTTCTGGTAAAGACACAAATATGCGACGAAAATTGACTTGTTTATATGTTAATATCAGGTATCCATCAATTCCATACTTTTCTTTATAAAATAGAGTTAAACCATGGAAAAAATATGCAAATAACAACTTAAAGTTGAAGATTTGGGTCAAAATCCAACAGCAAGCCATTTGCTCCCCCTCATGTTTTTTGCTCCATACTATATTTTGAAAAATAGCTTTTTCATTTGAATTGAAAAATGACTTTTTGCATTTTCACTATAAAAAATTTGAAAAAAACAACAGAATCTCCCTTACATTAGAAACATATATTTTGCCCCCCCCCTCCTCAACTTCAGAACTTTGGAACACAAATTTTTTCTCCCTACCCTCTGCATTTCCGCGAATTGATGCCAATGATCTGAACCTATAAAAAAAATGCCTAGAAAACAATCCTAGTCAGCCTCCCCTCAAAAAATAAATCATAATCTAGTGTTAGAACGTACAATTACTAAGGATGAACAAGCAATTGGTCAGAAAAATATAAGAATCACGTGATCACAATTGCCCTCTCATTCATAAAAGATCAAACGATGTATTTTTGGGGACAGCCCAACATTGAAATTTGTCAGTCCTTTTCGGATAGTCAGTCTTTTACCCTTCTTAACAGCCTATAAGTTTCTATTATATAACAATCTCGTGCATTTAGATTTAATAAATAATTGTCTTTTTCAACTTTGAAACGTTTTTGAATGCGTAATGCTCGCGCATTCAAAAATGAGTTATTTGCGCCTGTGGTTGCATATTAGGTTACCACCTTTAAATCATTCGAAAAATGTGCACTCTTTGGTCTTCCTTTGGTTTTTAGTATGATGCCGAGACAATTTTATAATACTTTCTAATCATGCAAAACCTTTTTTCTGGCTATGAACAACCAAGCTCTGGTCTATGAAGTACTACATATTGAAAAACCTGAGATACAAATAACAACTTCAGAGCAAAAAAAAAAAAAACTGAGAGACAACTTTTGAGTTGTCTATGATAATTGCCAGACACTTTTCTTTTTTATAAACTTCTTTTTAGTTGGGATACGTTAAACATAATATATATATATATATATATATATATATATATATATATATATATATATATATATATATATATATATATATATATATATATATATATATATATATATAGAAACACATAAAGATAATAGATAATTATTTCTTGAAAGTTTTTTTGTTCAACTTTATCACATTAGACTGTCAGGAAATGTACATTAATTTTACCATCGCTTGACATGATAAATAAAATAATAGAAATGTATTAGCCGCTTCTGTGGTTTCCAAGCCAACACTTTTTGTATGCAATTTCTACCTTAATTCTCTTTGACTTGTTTCATGAGAATATGCTGTTGCGAATTTTCTCGGTTGCATTTTTATAGAGGGATTCTTGGCAGATTTGAAAGGATGAGTCAAAATTTCTGGCTTGAAAACAGTCAGTTTTAATTATAACTAAACAAAAAGTATCCATGTAATTAGGGATACTTAAGACCTTGCCAAGTACATATCGCAAACTGAGAGGGAATTATTTCAATTCAGTAAGAAAGGCAAGTACATATCGCAAACTGTGAACAAATCATTCCAATTCCATAAGAAAGACTCTCTACGACACTGCTGCTTAAAAAAGGATAAAAATCCTCCGGAACCATTGCTGGTGCATAGGGTGTCGAAACAACGTTAAAGTTGCCGGATCTTTTTTACAGGGCAAATAAACTCCCTGTTACCCAGCCTTGCTGCAGCGGGCCCAGTATTGCCCACGGCCAAGCAGAGCACCAACTTACTATGCTACGACAGGGTGCTATGCTGCTTAGTAACGGAAAATTCGTTTCTACCCTAATCCACAAATCAACACTTTTACTGATAGGGAAATTATCCTACGACCAAAATGATCCTATCCTCAGGGTGTTTTCTTCACTGCCATAAACGACTGAAAAAAAGGCTGAAAATACTTTGAATAATTGAACTAGGAAGTGTTCGGAAAACAGCGTTCAAAATATTTAACCCATTTTTGTCAGAATACGTTTTCGAGCAGTAGGACAATTTCGCTCTCAGATCGCGATCTTTTTGTAATACAAGCGGAGTAGCAATCCTGTCTGCATCCCGCATTTCCCGTTTAGTCCAAGTACGTTCCTCAAAATGATGGATGGTAAGGGTTTAAATAACTACCCCCCCCACCCCAATATTAATCTGAGGACAATATCTACCGAAGTTGAAAACTTCGGGCCTAAAGATGCTTTTTTCAGGCATCTTTGAATTAACTCCAATATAATCCAAGTTTTACTCCAAGGCACTTATACGCAGTAAGGGAGAAATTAGGGATCAAACTTTAAGATATTTCAGTATTTAATAGCTGAGCCCCGGAAGTTTCATATATCTGTCCCAACTCCTTTCTTTAAAATAACGGCAAAACTATGTCCGAAAAGCGATCGTTTACAATATGTTCAGTGCATAGTTTTTAGGAGGGCTGGAGACACAGACATGTCTGAGCTTAAAAAACTCGTAAAATAATTGTACATATAGAGTCTCTGTCCTATTTCATTTCTCCAATAGTGTCGACTGTAAATCCTTATGTGATTATTTAATCGACATGCGAACCAAAACTGTTCATCGTAGACGATGGTAAAATTTGTAATATTTTGGGTGGGGCCAGGTGTCCTTGATACTCCCATGTTTTCCGGTATCTGTGGATTAACTCCAATGTAATTACCCCCAATTAATTAGCTCTTAGTTTTGATGCAATTATACAGAATCATGGAGAAATTATCCAACCAGGATAAGCCGTGAGCCAAAGATAAAAGGAGACGTTTCCGTCCCATAATTCCATGTTATAAAGTTTGTTTTAATTATATTAGTTTAGTTTGTAAGGTCAAATTTCACATTATTTTTAGCCATTCACGTTGTTCTTTAAGCACATATCAAAAAAGGAAGCAAGACAACCCCCACCTTTTTAACCGTTGCTGTATTTACCTGCTCTTGATATGTCAAATTTTGAGCCGAAACAGAAACTTCAAAACGCATCAAAAATTTGTTTGTATGTATTTTTTTTTACTTTTTTACGAGTCGGACAAAAGTTCGGGGTTGGGTGGGGTTCAAACCCGGTGGTCCCCCTCCCCGAGACACGGTCTTCTCTAACACCCTATTAACAAAAGAAAAGTATTTCTTGCAAGTTTATGCTTCAGAGTTACATATTACTTTAAAAAATTCAAATTCAAATTTTTAACTGGACTCAAGCTCTTCCTTTCAAAGAGATGGGAATCTCTTCCCATGAGAGCAGACCCGCACCGAGGAAAGTTATAGCTTAAAAAGGTTTTTTCGTGTTTCGGCTGTAAATTATATTAAAAAGGGTTTTGGCCAAATTGAACGGATGATCGATCAAAATTGTAACTAAAATTTCTAAGACATTTTTAAGCTAGAAAAAAGGTATTCAGGTGATTAGAGATATTTAGCACCTTGTCAATTCGCTATGTACAAATAGTACCGGGATCCCGCTGGCTTCGCCACCGGGCCCCGGCACTTGGCACGCGACAGGCTTCTATATACGGATTCTTGATGTCGCTTGTCTTCTAAACACAGATAATTTGAGACTTTTCTTGATGTCATGACGTCACCACAGGTTCGATACAGCCAACCTGGGAAAAATACGAATTTCTTAAGGCTGTGGCCTATTTAGATCGTTTTTGTGGCCAGAAATGGCAATATGCCAGCTTTAAGAAAAAAAAATCTGTGTAGCCAGTTTTGAGGCCAGGCCCTGGTGTGGGTACGTGACAGGCTTGAACTTGTATATATCGATTCTCATTGTTACGATCTTGTAACCGCAGACAATGTGAGTCTCTTCTTGATGTCATGGCGTCGCCATAGGTTCGATACAACCATCATGGGAAAAATGCAAATTCTTCCTTATAGTTGTGACCTTTTTAGATCGTATTGGCCAAAAATGTCAATATGCCAGTTAATAAGAAAACGGTACTTATGCATTATATCTTATACACCGCTATATACTGTATAGGGAAATGCTTCAGGAAACCAGTCAAACGGGTGTTTGCAATGGATAAATGGATCGCAAAGCGTGGTTTGTCATTCTGTTTACAATGTTTAAACTACTGTTTTTGGGGTTTAGGGAAAAAAAAGTTACTTAGGTTAGGTTACGTATTTAATATACGCTATGCTTCCAACCCCCCCTCCCCTAATGTACAAATATATAGCCCAAATTTGTTTCTAAACTATTATATTTTCATATAATTTTATTTTATTTCATTAGCATTAACCAAACTTGACTCCTTTCGTGTGTAACATATAATACATAAGTACCAAAAAAACTATGTAGCGGATTTTGAAGCCGGGCCCCAGCACTGGGCATGTTGCTGCTCTTTCCTCAGGAAAATGGAGGGCTCCCCAGGGAACACATAGAACGTTGAAGGGTCCCAATGACTTGTAATAATCAGTTGCATTACCATTACGATTCCTGTAAGTGGAGGGCTCCCCAGGGAACACATAGAACGTTGAAGGGTCCCAATGACTTGTAATAATCAGTTGCATTGCCATTACAATTCCTGTATCCAACGTATATACACAGTTTTGTGCAAAAATCTAATTTTTGAATAGCTAGTTACGGCAAGGTGGATGAAAGGTTAGGGGTAAATTCTTCTTTAGTTTCTTCTTTAAATGTTGTCTATCAGCTACGGTATCACTTGCTTATTTATTGTTGACTGAACATTTCTTCATATCAACTTTCCAAACCCAATAATCATCCGAATCATTTTGAAAAGCAGCTATGCGAGGTCTAATGTTTTTTTTTTAAGGTTTTTGAATTGTTGTAATCCCTTGTCAGGTATAGGTTGTCCATTTGTCCTCTAGGCATTATGAAACTACTTAAAACCCCACAAAACAATATGGAGCCGTTTTCAAGAAAGAATATACAACATACAATAATTGCTAGTTTATAAAGATAGTATATAATATGCATGGAAACCTTTGGAATACAAGTTGAAAAACTCGCTTCAAAGTTGGAACTACTTCACCACATCCTCTAAGAAAACACTTCAGATTTTGGCCTTCAAATACAATTTTTAAAAACAGTGAGAAAATTTGAATCTTTTGATAAAAAACTTAAAAGGACGATATAACAATTTTCTTAATCTTTACTTTGATATTGGTTAGATTTAGATTACACAATAAATATTGTATATGTACTTACACCCTTAATGTAATCACTGATTTTCCATAATCCACCGAGTTCGGTGGTAGGATTTGTGTTGGGATAAAGAGTTAGCTGTTTCAATGCAACAATAGGGATTGATAGCCCTGGCAGTGTTGCAACGTCACGTTTTAAGAGGAAGGAAGTAGATGCCAAAGATTGCTTAATTCTAGAGATATTTTTTTCGAAGGCATATAATGCTGCTCCCACGTATTTTGGGGGCTACTTCGAGGGGTCTGATTATTGTGTTAGGATGTTTTATAGAGAAAGGTGTGGAAGCCCGGAAGGCAATGACTTGAATTTTTCGAGCGTTCTAACTTTTTTTCTTTATTTTTGTTTTATTCGTTTTCGTGTATATGGCCACAGGCTGCTAAATACACGTATTTTTGTATGTATATGCACTATTGTTACACGGTTTGAATATCGAAATCAATTTCTTACAAAAAACATCTTGCAAATCCATAGAACCTTTGGAAGTAACCAAAAATATTTTCGGCTTATTCCAATATATAAATACACAAAGAATTTTCTATCCAGAAAAGAACGAATTGCAGCACACTGAACTCTGACGCACAGTGAGCCTATTAAATAGGTTTAAATTACAGTGATCCTATTAAAGGTAATTCAAGAATTGCAATAGCCTACTGAAAGCCAACAATTAAAAAAAAATCAATTGCAATAAGTATATTGAATGCGGGATGGAGCTACTGTTATTCCTAAAACGACATCTATATCATGCCTACGATGAAAAGCGATGACTTTTTTTAAAACAAAGATTTAATAATTGACATTTTTTGAGGGAACTACTTAAAGCGGGATATTGAGAACTTTCTTAATCTTTAACTTACTACTGGTTGAATTTGGGCCAGGGCTCCAGATATACACAGATTAAAAAAAAAAATTCCTGGTGGTTGCCAGCATTTTTTAAATAATTATTTTTTTGGGGGTTTTGTCAGAGTATTGTCGGAGACGAAACATAAATTGGCTTGGAATGTTTTGCCGGGCTCTTTAGAGTATAGGAAGTCGAATTTCGATACATTTTGAATTTATCACTAATCACAGCTCTCTCCCCGCATATAGTTTGACCGTTCCTTGTGTTGGTGTATTTATCCAGTGGCTGTGACAAACGAAGGAATATGGGGAGGTAATCTAACAGAAAAAGTTAAGTAACTGACTTCAATTAGATTAATGCTACTACTACTTTTTCACAACAATCTTGTTTACTCCAAACTTCATTCCCCAATTACCAGCAGACCTTTTGCCAAGAACTAAAAGTGAATTTCCCTAAGGAAAAACAAGAACTCTTAGAAAAAAAACTTCACGCCTGAGACAATTTCGTTTCACAAACTTCATGAAAGATAAATTGCAAATATTTTCGTGGACTGAAACTTTAAAATGGATGTTTAAACAGTTTTTGTAATCGCTGCATACAACCTTCTTCTTTATTATGGAACATTGTCATCCAACATAAGAGCGGTTTATGGATCAGCCAGTTTTTCACTCTCAATGTTGGTTCACGACTTGTTGATTTGATTGAGGTGAAGAAGTGACATGGGTGTGTGTGTGTAAGAGGGGGGGGGGGTGTTTTAACCGAGAATATTGTTTTGTTTTAAGCAAAATATATCAGACATGCATGAATTACATAAGAGCGGTTTATGCATCAGCCAGTTTTTCACTCTCAATGTTGGTTCACGACTTGTTGATTTGATTGAGGTGAAGAAGTGACATGGGTGTGTGTGTGTAAGCGGGGGGGGGGGGTGTTTTAACCGAGAAGATTGTTTTGTATTAAGCAAAATATATCAGACATGCATGAATTACATAAGAGCGGTTTATGCATCAGCCAGTTTTTCACTTTTAATGTTGGTTCACGACTTGTTGATTTGATTGAGGTGAGGAAGCGATAGGGTTATTTGTGTGTGTGAGGGGAGGAGGGGGAGTTTTAACCGAGAATATGGTTTTCTTTTAAACAAAATAAGAATTTCTTGACTTTGACTAAGCAACTAAAAATAACCTTTTTAAAATCTCTTTTGATGGTTACACTGAAACTGATGGTGAAACTGAAACTTACACTACACTGATGGGACAATGAAACTGGGACTTACGGGTCAATTGCATAAGAGCAAGTTATGAATGCGTCCATTCTTCTGTTTCAGTGTTTAGACTAATTTTACTTTTATTCCTTTTTTTTTAGATACTATCGAAGTACGATCAAGCATTGATGGATAGTGATGTTAAGGGGCTTTGTTATCCACAATGGATGAATTGTATAATGGGGTAAAAGAAACTTATGATCCTGTTTAATCTGTCTTTCAGCACTACGACTGATTCACTGTTTTTCTTTTCAGTACTTTATGCAACTTAAAGCAGGAGAGGAAAGGGGGGGGGCAGTAACGCAAGGAGGAGACTCTTAAGGTATGTGCCTCTTTTATAGACCTCAAGTTTTTCAAAATTTTCCCAAAATTACTTGGATTTTTCATTGTCTATATTCGGTGTTCATATTATTTTTTCATCAAAGTGTTTTGTTCCTAGGTTGAGGTAAAACGCCTGGTGCTTTGCTATTATAATCTCTGATGATTTTCATTTTGTATATGAAGGTACAGTTAAAAAAATTTAATCAGAACATATTTACCTTACACTGTCTTTGGGGATAACGTTCAATATTCCAATACAAACAACAAAAGTACGAAGAACAAAAGGGAAAACTTTTTGTAAGACAGTGGAGATAATTTGAATGAATATTTCGGCCCTATGTCCAAGGGCCGTCCTCAGCAAGACAAAAATATATATAAGAAAAAAGACTCACAACAACATGCGACCAATAAAACCAAAAAAGTGGAAATTTTTTTCAAAACAATCCTAGCATCATTACTTCAGCGAAGTTCAACCAGGACTGATAAAAAGTAAGGTAAAACAAGACAATTCAATGAAATGAAAGAAAATAAATTAAAAACATGTTCTTATTGCTAATCCAGCCTTTTTGGCAGCTAACCTCAAAGGTCTTTTTGTGACTGGTTCTGTGTTAATGTCGATTGGTTTTTTTAAATATTTTTTAAGATCATTTTTTATTAAATTTGTGTATAGAGCATTTAGTGTACATTCCCCTATGTCGCGGTTTAATGAAAAATCATTATTAATCATAAGTTTGATTTAAATTGAGTCTAGGACTACCTGTTTTAGGACTAGGTCATTGCTGATAAGGGCGGATTCATCAGAAAGTATATTGTGGCTAGGATTTCCAAAACTATGGCTGCCTAATGCAGAATCAGATGAAACAGCGGAAATATTAGAATTTAAGGCTTTGACAATATCATCTTTATGTTGTTGTATGCGCTTTTCTAAATTCTTGTGTGTTCTACCTATATAGTATTTGCCACAATCGCATGGTATTTGATAGACCCCTCTTTGGCGAGTAACTGGGGTTTTATCTTTAACAGAATTTAGAAAATTTATGATTCTAAAATTATTTGTGAATACTACATGCAGATTATTTTTTGTGCAAACTTTTTTAAGATTTGTAGTGATTTTTTGTATATATGGGAGGTAAATTATATTTAAGGGCTTGTCAGACATCTCCCTTGGTAAACTACCATTAATTTTACGGGAATGTCTTTTAAGTCTACAATTAATTACACTATTAATAAATAACATAGGATACCCATTTCCAAAAAGTATGTCCTTGATAAAGTTTAATTCTGCTGTGATGTGGGAATCAGAACAAATATTTAGGGCGCGATCGACGAGGGATATTACGACTGCTCTTTTAACTTGAGGGGGGTGGTTTGATGTAAAATACAAATATCTATTATTTTGTGTTGGTTTTCTATAAATAGTAAAATTGAGTTTATCAAAGCTACGAATAACTAACACATCTAGGAATGGGATTTTATTTGCGATTTCAATTTCTAAGGTAAACTGTAAATTTCTATCGTATGTATTAAGGTGATCTAAAAAACCCTTAAGCTCATTTTCCTAGTTCCAGAGTGAAATTTCATCATCCATGTACCGTCCCCAAAAGATATGTTTCAAAAAATACGAATCTAATGCCCAATTTTCAATATGTTCCACATAAATATTCGCCAGTAACCCGGAGAGGGGAGCGCCCATCGCTATATTCATTCAAATTATCTCCACTGTCTTACAAAAAGTTTTCCCTTTTGTTCTTCGTACTTTTGTTGTTTGTGATGGAAAGGCAGTGTGGTCTTCGTCGCTATTTTCGTCTTAATATTCCAATAAGATAAGAGAAATAAAAAGGATGGACGGATTTTCTTCTGAGCTCAAATAATACACATAATAATATAAAAAAATATATATGCAATAATATAATAATGCAAAAATATACATACAATGATAATAATAAAACATGCACTAATAATAATAATATAAATAATAAGAAACGAGTTGATTATAAGGGTGCAAGGATGAATAATAAGTTTACCTTGCCAATGGCATACGCCTGGACTGAAAACGGAGCATGTGGCACATCTTTTCCACCATATTTGACTTTCACTTTATATTGTCCACAATCATCAGGAACATAAGTGGCTTTAAAGGTACCATCACCGTTATCAGCAATTTTGACTTTGCAAGGGTATCCATCGGGTCCCTAAGAAACAATAAAAATGATCGTGGCAATATATCCATAATAAAACTATTATAATAACTATTGTAATAACTATTCTGATATGAGGAACTGTTAAAATAAAGCGGCCTTTCTATCATACAAAAAGCATAACAGTCCCCTCAATATTGGAAACAAGGCTTTATTACCCCAATCAAAAAGAAAAATGGGAAGCCTGGCTTTGATGGCATTCATCCTATTACCCTCACCTCGATTTTTTCAAAATTGTATGAAAGTTTTCTCGCAGACTGGCTTAAGATGAAAGTCCTCCCCCTCATTGTTCTTAGACAGTTTGGTAATCTCAAATCCACGTCAACCTCTCGTTACCTGATTCATCTTGATGATACCATGGGCAAATTACTAGAAAAACCTAACACTTGGCATAATCTAATTTTTATTGATCTTCAAAAAGCTTTCGATTTGATTAACCACAATTTACTCATAGATAAACTTATAAATGAATTCCACATTGAAACTTTCCTTGTTAAGCTCGTTGCCTCTTTTCTTTCTAATAGACCTCAAGCAGTTAATTATCTAAATTGTTTCTCAGGTCATCTCCCCATATTTAATAGACTTCTTCGGGGGACTATTCTCGGCCTTCTCTTTTTTTCTCTTATGATTAACAGCCTTTCAGCCCTTTATGAAAATAGGTGGAAATTTTTCAATGACTGGACAGTTTTAAAGATATGTCATAAAAGCATCTTTAGCAGCCCAATGGGCATACTCCAAGATATTGCCTGTGAGGCCTCTTCCCTTGACATGACAGTTAACCCTTCTAAATCCGCAATAGTCTCAGTAAGTTTCCTTAAATCCCCTCCTCTTTTTCTTCATTCTATTCCTCCTGAAACCTCTGTCACATCTCTTAAACTCCTCGGTGTTATAATTTCTTCTAATTTGAAATGGGATGCCCATATAAATAATATCCTACGACAAGCAAACTCCTCGCTTTCCCTCCTTAAACTTTTAAATAAATTCAGTTGCCCCCAATCACATTTACTACAAGTATACATTTCTTTTTTGCGTCCCATATAAGAGTACGCTTGTCCTGTGTGGCACCCTGGCCTCTCTAATGAAGCAACACAAAAAATTGAAAATGTCCAAAAGAGAGCTCTAAGAATTATTTTTAAAGAGGGCATGATACCATATTTGCATTTGTTAAATATTTCAAACCTAGAGACCATCGAGAGACGAAGAAATAATTTTTGCCTCCGTTTTGGTAAGTTGGCACTTTTGAACCCCCGTACTACGTCCCTTTTCCCTGATTACCATGTACCTGATAGAAATCGTCCTCCACGAACTGTGTCCCAGCCTATCCCCACCTTATCTCCCATTCTTTGTTCTACCTTGCGGTATAAGAAATCTTTTATCCCTTTTTTTACTGACATAATAAATAGTGATTAATTTGTACATAAATTTTGTCCTTTCTCTTATATAATAAAAGAAACAGCTCGTTTTTCTTTATACTCTTTTTTTGTTCCCTATCCCCTTTCTATGTTGTTTTTTGAACATTTGTTAATGTGTACATTATTTATTTTTTCAGTTTTATCAGTTTTTACCTTTTTAACTAGTTGCCATTTTGCAGTTTTTAATATAAGTGACAAAGGAATCATATAGCATTCCAATATTTAATTATTTATTTATTTTTTTGCATTGGTTGCCAATTTTTTAGTTGTTGTGCTTTTGTTATGATTTTCTTGCTTGTTTGTTTTTTTATGGACTTCGAAATTCGAATTTGGCCCTTCAGGGCTTGTGATAGTAATTTCTCGAAATAAATATCTCTATCTATCTATCATAAAACACAGAAGAGCAAGGTATCGAGGAGGGGGACGACCCCCTCATATACGGTATAACTTCTGTTCATTCTGAGTTTTAATGTTGCTCCTTACTTTCAGTTGAATTTTTTTTTATTTAATTCTATCAAAGGAGTTCAGTTTATGTGTGTGCTTTACATTAGTTGGATGATAGTTGGATTGGTTAATATATATATAATTTTTTTTTTTGTTACTTTGATTAAGAAACAAAGTAGCCTATATTTATTAATTCAAACTGCTTTGCCCATAGGCCTGCCGGGGAGTCCTGAAGGTGTGTTCACCAATGAGTAAAGTTTAATAAACCATCACCAAGCGGAAATTTTTCAGGGGGTTATTTTTTTTTATTTTTTTTTTGCGTTTTTACCAGTCGGACAAAATTTTTGGAAGGCGGGGGGAGGGGTGTTTAAACCCCTGGATTGGGCCTTGAAGTAAATTAAAAAAAGATGAATAATGCTGTTCTATTATGCTGTATTTCGTATATGTTCACAAGCAACCATTTGCAATTCGCAAGTAACCATATAAATTCTGATCTATGTTTAATGTCACTGTTGCCAGATGCTCGCTAAGAAACTGCACATTGAGTATGAACATCCACAAATACAGATTAAAAACTACTTTGAGGAAAACACATTCTATTCGTGGATTCCCCTACGTTTTTATTAGTTATTTCTATAAGTTTTATAATTAGGGCATATCTCAAAGTAAGTTAAGTTATAATTAGCGACATATCTTTAATATGGCGACGTTGTCAATATAGTTCTAAAAAACATTCTTTGATCGCTAATGATTTTGTATTGAGAACTATTCAATTTAACATCTTACTGTACATGCCTATAATCTACGGGCGTTCTGTTTTAATACTTACAAGGACTTGCACTACACCATCTAAAAATCTTGATTGAGTTGGGAATAGCAAACATTAGTCAAATTCCAAATATTAATAGCAATATATTTTAATTTTTTTTTTAACTTTCAATAGTAAACGTTTTAAATTGGTGCTTGCATTTGTACCAGCTTAGTGGCAAAATAGTTGTAATTAGCGAAATATCTTTATTTGACAATATTGTCACTCCAAGACTATCTGCTTTAAAACCTAACAACAACAAGCAAAACAAGCTTAGCTTCATGGGTCAAATAACCATTAGCAGTGTTTGTAAAACAGTTTTTTCAGCTTCAATAAATTAACTGATTAATATTTGCAAGGACTTGCGCTACTGGATCTGCGAAGTCTGCTTCAATTGTGTTATAGTAGACTTTACTAAAATTCTATAATTTTAACTTTCAGTAAAAATTTCTTTAAAATCTATTAAACTTGCAATATTGAATTTCTTAACTTTGCGCTTCTATTTGTACGAATTCTATAGCAAAGTAGTTGTAATTTGTGAAGCACTTTTATGTGATAACACTGTCAGGCGTTTCTGAAAATTTGTTACCAAATTAAAATGCTTTTCACATTTTCACATTTTATTACATTTAATATCTGTTTCTTTAGTATTAATACTTACAAGGACTTGCACTTCAAGATCTGCAAAACCGGCTTCAGTTGTGTCAATAGTAAAGTCGACGGGTAGAGAAGCAGGAACGCCCTTACTTGACACGCCTGGACCACTCACTTTCACGTTCTGTGGTTCAACCTTCGGACGAACCCGCATTTCAAAAGGACTAAAAAAGAAAATAATAATGAACAAACGTAAAAAATCTTGTTTAACCTTTTCAAGAAAATTTGCATAGTATTATGCTTTAAACCAGACTTACCAGCATAAATTTCAATAGCGATGTGTGGGAGGGAATGATTTTAAAAACAATTAAATAAATTGAATAAAAATTAAATTACATAAAAGAACAATTTAACTGAAAATATGGAGCAACACTAACTTAAACGAACATAAATTATTCTGCATTTGGGGGCATAGCAATGCCACTTTTGTTTTAGCTTTAAAAAAATATTTCGTGTTCTGACCTACATTAGGAAACACTCCCGATCAGGAGTATCAACTAGGGGAGAGGAGAGTCGGAGGCAGTGAGGGTAACTTATCCCCCTCCCCCAATTCAATTCTTATACCTCCTCTAGGTTTTGAAAAATAACTTTTCTTCGGTATTTTCATTGAAAAAATTGAACAATCCGTATTTGTTATTGAGAAGTATGCATACATTTTCGGGCGGTGGGGACGAATTTTATGCGTGAGGTTTTTCCAAGGAGAAATTTTCCCTAATTCCTGTACTCCTATAAATTATCACGTACATAAATGGGGTTACTCCCTCCTCAACACCTCTCTCTTTACGCTAAAGTTTGATTTTTGTCACAAATCTTTAATAACGACTTCTGAAACACAAGGCTCGTTTAATTAGAACCATAAAAGACTTTTTTAAAAGTACTAAAAAACCTTAGCGTAAAAAGCACGGTGCAGAGGAGGGGGAAATCCCCTTCATATACATGATAATTTCTGTTCATTTTAAGTTTTAATGTTGCTTCTTACTTTCAGTTGAAAACCTTGTTTTTTTATTCAATTCTATGTAGGATTATTCCCTCATGTTTCAATTTGTAAATTGCGGTTAAACAAGTTACAGATCTTGGGGTCAAACTCCCGCCGTTCCCTCTTTCTAGACACATGTTTACAATTACACCAGATAGAGAAAGATTTATGCTTGGCAAATATGAAATGGGTTTATTGACCACTTTGCATCCAAGGGCTTGTATTAATATCCGAGAGGACTGATTCACTTAAAAGCTGGTAAAGTTAGAAGGAGGGGTAACCACCAAACCTCCCCCTTCAGTGTACCAACCCTCCAAGGTTGTTAAAGCTAATGCTTATCTAATGGCCAGCAATAATAATTTAATTTTTTTGTAAAGCTTTCTTTGCATTACACCTGCGATTTCTTTTTTTTTGCCTATTTTTAAAGTTTTCCTAAATTTCAACATGTTTTTCTCAGCAATTTTACATTTCATTAAGCCTGAGACGAAGGGAGGGGTGGGGGGAAAGTCCATTAATCCCTATTGCTTTTCGATAGGGCTTATTTTATCTTGAAAAATAAGCCCTATCGATAGGACTAAAATTATCAAAAAAATAAGCCCTATCGATAGGACTAAAATTATCAAAAAAATAAGCCCTATCGATAGGACTAAAATTATCTAGAAAAATTTTAAGGCTTTGAATGCTCAAAAGTCTATGCAGTAGATATTAGCAGGATTTAAGCAGAGGAGACGGGATATGATGCCCCTCTACCATCTAAAGCATTCAAATCCACCTCAAGAATCTGGGCTATGTGCTCCTATGATTAGACCAATAGCCAGTATGTAATATTATTCTCCGTAATAGCTTTATTTGACAGTAAATAAAGTTAAACCATCCATCAATCATAAAATTCTAATCAAATTAAACATTCTAAATAACATTAAAATTTGATTTTTCGCACTAGCTTTCAAATATATCTTTAAGGTTGAATAGACTACTGATATTATTGAATATTTGTTTTTCTTCCGAGACAGAAAGTAATGCTCTGCGGAGTCTATTACCACTGTATGATTCGGAAAAAGCGTTCCGTAATCTATAAATCCATTTCTAAACCCGTTTTATTAGTTATAAAAATAGAAATTGGCGACATCAACCATTCCCAATAGTATTTTTGTTAACGACGAATGACCGTAGTAGTGCGTCAATCTTTCTATGAAGTGTATGCAAAAACAGTTTCTCTAAGACCGGCTACGACCGATTCAGGACCTTACAAAAAGATCTTAGTCTAACTAAGCTAAGCGAAGAAACTAAGGAAGTCAACATGAGTTATTGTCAAATAAGGCATTAAATATGTGTTCCACTTCAAGCCTCTCTTATACTTTCCCTAAAAAGAAAATACAATTTTGCCACAAGAAAAGTCAGAGGGGTATATTATCCCAGTATCTCTGAGGAGTTGTAGATAAATATTTAATTATGAATAAAACATTGTCCTATATGAAGAATACTACAACTACTACTACTACTAACAATTAACCGCAGCACCAAGCTAGCTGAGGCCAACACAACTACGCACGCTCCTCCTTCATCCCAATCTATTCAAAGCCTTCCTCTCTACACCCTCCCAGGAAGTTCCCATTTCCTTTAAATCTTTATTTATGACATTCTCCCATCCCAACCGTAGACCACTTGCTTTCCGTTTAGCCCTAGACGGTTGGCCGAAAACGACAATCATATGTAAAGTTTAAACTCTGTTTTGGACCTGTCAACCGATGGTAAAAGAGAGTCAAACATAAAACATTTTCTTTCTATAAAGTATACAGAAACAGTTTCGTGAAAACAGACTACAGAATTAGGACCAAAGCCAGAATCTTACTTCATAGTCCACCTCATTTCAGGAGGGGAAATCCCTAAATATCATTAACCTGAAATATCTGATGGTGTAAATTTATTCTTTCTCGGGGTGCGTTCTCCTTTTCTTTATACTTTAGAAGTGATGAGGCACGTCGAACAGAAATAAACAAAATGTGGCAAAAAATGAGCTTTTCCAATCCCAACCTCCCTCCTTATCCCCCTCCCTCAGCGTCCTCCCTCCTTATCTCCCCACCCCCTCCTCGTCCTCCCTCCTTATCCCCCCTCCCTCCTCGTCCAATTAAAATGAAATGATATGATAAATGTAACTGTTCGTCCTGAATAAAGGTAGTTTCGAATCTTAAAAACTCGTGAAATAACTTCATAGTAGATCAAGACTGGGCAAGTGATTTATCTCTCGTTTTTTCGTTTTTGTTATATACTATTTCTGTTTTTCCCACCCCCTTTTCATTATTGAGTACCATATATGGTATAATTCACGATAATAAACTTAGGATCGAAGGAAGAATTGTATATTGTATTCACAGTCCAACTCATTTCAGATTAAAGAGGGAGGAGGTCTGACTGAATAGAAAATAGTGTTATACAATGCGCATGTTCAATAAATAAATATCTAATTTCCTATTTTGAAAGGAAAGGAGAACTTGTGATTTTATTTAAATTTTCAAGGTGGTAGGCTACAACAAAACTGCGATTAACGTGATTTATGTATTTACCACACAAAACCTGGATGAAGAAGTACTTAACCTTTGTGTAGTTGATATCATGAAAACTAATTATAGTTCTAATAAATTAGAACTTGTTTTTATATTTTATATCATTTAAAAATTTATTTTCAAATTCTTTTTCAATAAATCTTGGGTTAGAATTTCACTCTTAAGTCCTCGGTTAAGAGTAAAGCGACATTGCAACGTTGCCAGAAGAGAATTTGTGTTTGGTTTGTATTTTAAGCACAGCATACTTCTTTTTCCAGAAGCCAAGACGTCGATCAGGAGAGGGGAGTCTTATTCCAATCGTGATTTTGTCCTCCCCCACCCCTATATTTTGAAAAATACCTTTTTGGGAAAATTTTCAGAAATTGATGCCACTGAACTTAGCTAGCCCTTTTTCTTAAATACATATGCATTTGATCGGTCCTAATCTAATGCACTTTTTGGTTGATTTCAGATTCTGATTCTGAAAATCTGATTTCGATCAAATCTGGATCACACATTTCTCGGATTTCAATTGAATATCCAATTTTAAATCGAAGTTACAGATTGGAACTTCAATGGAATACCTAATTTCAAATCAAAATTTCAAATCGAAGTTCCAGATTGGAATTTTAAATTTTAATCCGCAGCCTCTGCGAAAGAAAGCCTGCGAGGCTGAGTTGGCCATCTGTTGAAAATGACAGGGACCTCAAAAGTGGCAATTCTGTCACTCATTGGAATACATGCTTTACCTTTTAGGAATATCTTTTCCATTATGCAAGACTCTGACTTTGCAATTGGATCCTTCAGCTGAGGGCATGTACGTGACGTCATATGTGCCGTCTCCATTATCCTTCACTTCAGGCTTTTGTGTCGGCTGCCCTCGGTCTGATTTAACTTCAACGGCTAGAGGGGCTTTACCAGACTTCGTAGCGTCAATACGGAATTTTTGTGGTACTCCACTGCGACAATTTTTAGGGTCGAGTCCAGGTCCATAGGCCCGAACAGCGTTCGGGTCTGCCAAACGCTCTGCGAAAACCTAAAATTAAATTAATAAGTTAGCGTTAAGTAATATGGCATTTGCTAAATAAATAATTATAATTAGAAGTATATAAAAAGTAATTTCTGTAATTATTATTATTATTATTATTTATTCATTTGTTATTAATAATTATTTGTACAAATAATTATTTATTAATTCATATTTTTATTTTATTATGTAATTTTAATTTAATTCTGTAAATTTTTGCTTCTTTTTCCGCCTTGGTACCATAATACAGGATATAAATTTGGAATAAATGATGTTTTTGGAAAAGTTGCTGTAGCGAGGAAAAGGCTGTCAGATATTAACATTGTCAATTGTCACCTTTCCATGATCTTGAATCTTAGCTTATTTCGTAAATTCTTCTCTCTCGCTTTTGTACTCCACTGTTTAATCTACTGTATTAGTGGGGTAGAAACCGATTATTATTATTATTATAGTCAATATTTGCTACCATGGTAATTGGTAATTTAAATGGCGTTGTTTAATGCCCTATCTTAAAAGGTAGTAATTTGTGGTCATTTAAAAGGGGCAATTTTTTGTTCAAACTGAAACACAAACTCTACATTCTTAAACTTAGCGTCTCGTATATAAATTTGTTTAATTCGTTTTGATGTATCTTAATTAGTTCTATACGTTCGAATAGAGAGATTACAATTTTTTGATCACTACTCTTTCTCAACGGGATTGGAATATTTGTTGTTCCTCCTAGATTCTTTTGCTATTCTAGTTGAGGGGATTATTAAAAGGAATCTTTTATTCTGGAATTCATACAGAAGGAATTCATATTGAACTTCAGAATGAAGGAATTTTAACTCTATGGTGGCGCAATGAGATTGATCGCCGCTTGGTAATACGGGCTATGGAGTTCAATTTCAGCTGCGGATTTGGAGTATATGGAGTTCCAATTCTTTTGATATTTCAACTGGTACCACGAACTGTTTGATAGGGATCGGAATATTCATTTTTTCCTGCTGAATTCTATTGGTATTCTGCTTGAGGGGATTATTAAAAGGAATTTTTTTTTTCTAGAATTCATACAGAAAGAAATCATATTGAACTTCAGAATGAAGGAATTTTAACCCTGTGTAGCGCAATGAGATTGATCGCCGCTTGGTAATATGGGTTATGGAGTTCAATATCAGCTGCCACAGGGATCGAAATTGCACAGAGATCATGCATTAGCGTTTCAAAATAATTAAACAAGAAGAAAAAGATAACAGAAGGAATTTATTCCTTGAATTCCTGGAATTCAGATAGAAGCGTCGCTAGGTCGTTAAAAGCGAAACAATTTTGGGAAATTTCGAGTATTATTAAGGACAAGCGTTTTGTACTAGGAAGGTTCTTTAAGCATCCAAGATACGGCAACGACATTTTTGAGATCAGAAGATTGATCTACCAACTCTTTTTTAAAGTGAGATTGGCATTAAAAAATTTTGACAAAAAAAAAAAAAAAAACAAAAAAAAAAAACAGAAAAAACTTAATTATCTCAGACATTTAATAAGAGAGTAAGAGTGCAAAATATCCAGGCATTTCTTGGACGGTTGCTTTAAGCGGTGCCAGACTTCACTCCCTCCCTGAAACCCCCCCCCCGCCCCCCAGAAAATTTAAGGACTCTTGGTTCGATACGATCATCCCTAAAAAAAAAAAAAAAAAAAAACACATCTGTGACCTTTTTGGCAAAAAATATAAATTCCATATTTTTGTAGATGAGAGCTATAATTCTCGGATCGTTTTGAAGTTAGGGAGAAGGCACCCTTTGTGACAAATGCCACAAAGGGTGCATTTTAATGCAAAGAAAACATCCTAATTCTCGTTGAGCCTTCAGATAAATACAAAATTAGTTCTAAGTAGGGGAGGTGGATATAGATTTATAAATAATCTTTCTTGATTTCTGGGGATATATCTGGTCTAGGCCGTTATTATGAAAGTAAGGAGTAATGTTAAACACCAAAAAGAGCAGTTTATTCCGTATAGGAGGGGAATTCTCCTTCTAATCCCCAACCTCCCCCTCGTGGTCGTAGAAACTGCGGAGGATGCTCATTCAATCAAAAACTGAGATTTCTAGTTCTCTTTTTAAAGTGGAAAGTAATTAGAGACCAACCAGCCCTTGTGCTAGAATCGTTTCGATATCTGGTCCTGGTCTTAGTACATCTGATCGACATTTTGAGGTACCTCTTTTGTACTTTCTCTGTGACTGGTCGATTTTGCGTATGAGGGAATTTTATATGGGTGAGGGGGGGATTATCCGGAGGGGATTTTCCGCAGGTCGAACGCCGGTTCCCGCTTCAAGTGTCAATTCAAGGGGTGGGATATTTGAATTCGTGAATGGTAGCATCAAGTAAAATTTTCGCTTTAACCGTAACGATCAAGGGCAAACATTGTGATATTTTTTGGGAGGTTTCTTCAAGTATCAGTTCATAGTTCGGTGGTTTTGATTCGGTGTTCACGTCAAGATCATGAAACGGGAGGTCATCTTTTTGATCGTAACGGTCATGGGGAATACATTGTGACATTTTCAGGATTTTGATCAATTGAAACTCCTCCTCCTTCTATTATTTCCCTCCTTCCCTCATCTCAATACTGAAAGTGGTTGCTCAGTTGCTGCTCGAAAAAAAAAATAATTAAAGATATAGTTTTTAGTTCAGTGATATTTTCCAAAAGACAGTGTCGTCAATTCAAGAATTAATTTTTTTTTTGGGGGGGGGGGTAAAACATATTTGTGAAAATCTAGGAAGGAGAGCAAATTTGCCATTTTTCAGCTTATTCAATGAAAATATAAAAAAAAACATTTTCAATAAAAAAGGTACCCCAAAAAACGGTATTCTTCCAAATCTAAGGGGGGGGGGGGTAAATCTAGCCGGAGGATAATAATCATAAGTAGATAACAGGCGACAAAACTCATCAAGAATAGGGAAGAGACACATTTCAAAGGTTTTTATCATCTCGTTTATTTATGCTTTACTTTGTAAAGTAAGTGTAATTCATTATTTATCAGCATGTCCAAAAACCCTTTCTTTAGTTTATATCTTATAACCGGTTAAAGTTTAATCCGCTTAGAGGGTGCGGTACAATATCAAACAGTTCGTGGTAATTGTAAGTAAGGAGCGACCCGGCTCAATGGTAATCGAAACTCTAAAAAACGGAATTTTGATACTAATAGATACATCAAAAGAATCAGACTTTAATGCTGATGTCAAATATATATGTTTCATCAAGTTTAGTCTTACTCATCAAAAGTTACGCACCTGAGAAAATTTGGCTGATATTAGAAGAAAGGGGGAAAGACCCCTTAAAAGTTATAGAATCTTAATGAAAATCACACCATCATATTCAGCGTATCAGAGAACCCTACTGTAGAGGTTGTAAGTACCTATCTACAAAAATGTGGAATTTTGCATTTTTGCCAGAAGAAAGATCACGGATGCGTGTCTATTTATTTTTTTTTTTTTTCAGGGATGATCGTATCGACCCAATGGTCCTAGAATATCATGGGAGGGCTCATTGTAACGGAAAATAAAAGTTCTAGTGCCCTTTTCAAGTGACCAAAAAAATGGAGGGCACATAGGCCCCTTCCCACGCTCATTTTTTCCCAAAGTCACCCGATCAAAATTTAGAGATAGCCATTTTGTTCACCGTGGTCGAAAATACGATAACTATGTCTGTTAGGATGACTTAATCCCCCGAAGTCTCCGGGGGGGGGCTGAAAGTTATGAACTTTACCCAATGTTAACGTATAGTATTAGTTACTGGGAAGTATACAGACGTTTTCAGGGGGGATTTCTTTTGGGGGGGAAGGGGTGGGTTATAAGGGAAAATCTTTCCATGAAGGAAGTTTTCATGAGGGAAGGGACATTGCTATGAAGGGGGCGCCGGAATTCCCTGCATTATTAAAGAAAAAGATCAGAAATTAAATAAAAAAACAAAACAAGTTTTTCAACTGGAAGTAAGGAGCAACATCAAAACTTAAAACGAACAGAAAATATTACGTATATTATTGGGTTCACCCCCTAGTCAATACCTCGCTCTTTAAGCCAAAGATTTGTTAGTACTTTCATAAGAGCTATATATTCTAACTAACGATCTTTGTAATTAAGGGGTCATTTTTAAAGAATTGGAACAAAATTCGAACTTTAGCTTAAAGAGCAAGGTATTGACTAGGGGACGAACCCCCTAATATACGTATTAAAAATCTATGAATATAGAAGTTCGTTACGTAATTTAATTCGTAAGTTACGTATATTTATTACTAATAAAAACGTTCGTAAATAAAATTAAACAAGTTTCGAGAAACCCATTTAACCAAATAAAAGTAAAATTAATATGCAAATTTAGTTCTAATTATTCATGTACGGTGAGTCAAAATCAAAACCTGCATTAATCCAAAAACGTTCAAAAATTAAATAAAAAAACAAGTTTTTTTTAACTGAAAGTAAGGAACGACGTTAAATCTTAAAATGAACAGAAATTATTCCGTATATGAAAGGGGCTGTCCCCTCCTCAACGTCTCGCTCTTTACGCTAAAGTTTGACTTTTTCACAACTCTATTTTTTCAAACAATAAAAAACTTTAGCGTAAAGAGCGAAGCGTTGAGGAGGGGACAGCCCCTTTCATATACGGAATAATTTCTATTCATTTTAAGATTTAACGTCGTTCCTTACTTTCAGTTAAAAAAACTTGTTTTTCTTATTTAATCTTCAGAGAGATGACATGACTCATTTTGTATATGAACACCCGTGACAGTCTTATATTTTATTACCTGTTTATTTTACAATTAATTTTGTATAATAAATTTAATTCATTATTTATCATCATGTCTAAGAACCCTTTTTTTATTTACTACTTTACTTCGATTTATGTGTAACCTGCAATGAGGGTGCGACATAGTGTCTCCAGATAGACACGACAAAACTCGTCTCGAATATGAAAATCCGACGGACCTCTCTTGTAGTTTATTATGTTTTTATTTTATATCTATTTAAAATAAATTTAATTGCCGTTATTTATCGGTGTTTTTAAAAACCCTCTCTTTATTTTCTACTTTATGTTACTTTATATGCAACCAGCAATGAGAGTGCGACATAATATCTCTACAGAGAGACGACAAAACTCAGGTTGAAAATAATAATCCGAGACACCACTCATTATTTATTATCAGGTTAGGTTATAAAATGAATTTATTTGTCTTTATATATCGACATGTCCAAAAACCCTCTCTTTATTTTCTGTTTTATGATGATTTATGCGTAATCTGCTTTGTGAGGGCGACGTAACGCCCTTGGAGATAAGAGACAAAA